>NW_019211454.1:66648312-66764827 GCF_002443255.2 Varroa destructor | reverse complement strand
ATACCGAGAATCTACTAAAAGCAAATCTTATTACACCTTTTACAAGCGTCTTCTAATTATAGAGCACAAAGAAGCGTTGGTGGATACCAGATTGGGTGTCAATAATTCTTCACGTGAAGGCGTGGCATCAAGGATATTCTACAACTTAAAATTATGCATAGCAGAGCAAAGTTAGTTTACTCATGTAAATATTTGTTCCTCGCTAATAAGTAAATGTGGAACAATGTTCTCTTGGAACCTTCGTACCTGTAAGCGATGGAGCTGGCTTTCGTAGGCTCGTATCTGGTCTTTAAGAGCTTTTTTCTCATCTTCGGTCTTGTGTAGTAGCCTCTTGAGTTCGCGGTTCTCTTTGAGCAGCTGTGCGTCTCCCATGCCCGCCAAATCTGAATTGAGTTGCTGCAGCTGTTGCTGACTGGATGCGAAATCCCGAAGGTGGTTGCCGCGCTCGCAGATCTTTTTTCAGACAGGTAGGTCGTTTACCGAACGTCCAAGATAGTAAAACATGAAATGGGCCGGGCAGAAGTATCAACGGGAAATGACAATTTTATATATTCACATGAGTGGTCAGTTATGATAGAACGCGTGCGTACAAACGTAAACATAATCAGGATCGTAGCCTGGGAGTGGACTCGGTTATTACCAGCGTGAACAAATCAGTGCGTATGAGTGAGGTAGACCGGAACGAAATTGCATTCTATTTGAAAGCAACATAGGTGTGCAAATGTACTCCACAGTGAGCGATATCTCTGCCTCGGTACACTTGTTAGAATTCTAAACGTTTGATGGATATGGGCATGAAATATAAGAAATTCTACTCTTTTCTATTTTCATATCATACCATACTGAGACAGTGTCTACAATGCTTTCGTATAGTTACACAGAAATATCAAGCGTTTATTAACGGGACCATAATTGTGGTCACGTCTAGCAAGAATGCTATCGTTGCACTGCTCCTACCTGATCGAGCAGATCGAGCAATTCGTCCGCCTGATTTTGATGCGGATTGTTAACTCTGGTCTGTCCTGTACCATGAGCGGCGACCGTCAAATGCTGCGGCCGCGTATGATGATGATGGGGGTGATGAAGGTTATGGGATGGGCTCAGATGTGAAGTGGTATTGTGGGCTGCTGTTGTTGTCGTTGTCGCTGTAGTATTGTGAATGTTAAGCGTAGACGATGAGGTATGAGGGTTGTGATGGCTGTTGATGCCGCTCTGTGAGGAGCCTGACGCAGAAGGAGTTTGGCTGTTTCTCGAATGGCTCGATGATGAGTCAACCCCAAGTCCGCTGTCTTGTTTGTCGCTTTCCGCTCCGCCTCCTGCACTGCTGCCACCGCAATCGGCCGAACGCGACGATTTCGAATTCTGCGAAGCAAACACGATGTCAAGAAGAACAAAACAGGAAATAAAACGTTAATACTAGCAGTGGAACAAGGTTCGTGATTATGAAGTTTTTACTATTCAGATAATAAAAGTATGACACGGATATCGTTATATGGAAAATATGGGGATGCCACTTAGCACGAATGCGATATTCTCGTCGTTGTATTCTATCTAGTGAAGTAATTCCGTCTTTGGAAATAGTTTTAACAATCTGTCCAATATACTTGTCCATGAAATAGTTTAACGGTCATATAGATCGTAGGCAGTACTCTAGACTAAAAGAAAATACACTATTAATATATGGCACACGAAGTTGCAGGATGAAAGCCCTAATCGAAATCGCTGCCAAGAACCACTGATCCATATCCGTGCAGCGGGTAAACGTACGACTGCTTACTTATTATCGTATCTACTTGAGACGAAGAACAGCTGCTGCGACGGTGGTATCAGACGCAAAACGACAGCAGAGCATACGGCAGCATATGCAAACAGATAGGAACTACACCGGTCGGATACAAACTTATGAAAAAAACTCTCTGAACAGATAGTAAATTATTTGTCTAGCTATATTAAGATTTCCTCCATTGTTCGTTTCTCCGAGATGACGTTCTTACGCAATCGCTACGTTCACTGGGAACAAACAACGATAATTGGTTGCTAAGGGTGCTCTTGACTAATACGGTCTTCTTCTAATAAGATTTCGTGTAGGACGTCATTAGTGTTTGATATGTGGCGACATAAAAAGGTTTAAAGGGTGTCTCTAAAGCCCTCTTCACATAATGACAGGGTCGTTTTTCAAATATGGAGGTGAGAGAAATGCGTTTATGCACTGCCTAAATCAACCAACAACAAAATTACATGCCACCGGGGGGTAAAAGAGCCCAACATCCGCGTGAAAGAAAACTTTCAGCTTTACAAAGTAAGAGTATTCTTTTCATTTGTTCACTTGTCTATATGAAACCGCAACGCAATGTCCTTTCTGTATTCATTTGCTGTTGTTGTTGGCAAAGGTTAATGAGAACCGGAAGGCCTTTGTTGAGAAGTGGCAAGTATGATCCTTCTGTTCAAAACAAACACAATTTCTGCCACCGCCACCGACTCTACCGTTGGATTAATAGACATTTCACTGTTCCTGAAGGCAATCAAGGCCCTAAACCTTCAGAGCTACCGTTAAAATCCTTGGCCAGCTGTAGCTTCTTTTCCTCTATTTTTCTCTTTGCCGTAATGGTATTTCAGACGGATGGGTGGTAAAATCTATCACAATGAGAGTCACTTTCCTCATCATAATGGTCTTCAAATCGTCACTTCGTATCCTGCAAATCGTACAACTTGCACAAATAGGATCTGACCAGAGAAAGGAGCATCCATAGTTATACGCTACTGCTACTGCGCCGACCGGTTCACCTCTGCCGATCTCATTCCTTTTCTATAAACGTTTGCGAGAGCATTCTCCCATTATCTGGCCAGCGATGGGACTATTATTTTAGCCCTGTTTTGTTTGCCGCTCAGGCAAAAGGCACCGCCCAGGAAAGTGCAACTAATGTCAGCCCGATGTATTTCGTTCCTTCGGTTTGCTAACGGTTAGTGACCATAGTGGCAAAACAATAATAACAATAGGTAATATGACATCGTACGATGTAGTAGTTATAGCGGTTAAATAGAAGATCTAGAACTGTATATATTTTATGCTTAATTATAGTACATTGTTGATCAGCGAAGAGGAGTATGTGCATAACGTTATCATGAAGATGGACGTCTCTATGCGCTCGTATGCTTGCCCAAAACCATGCAGTGGGCCATCAGTCAATCTACCCCCAATCCGACGCGGATCAAGTTTGAGGCTCAGAGATTTGCCAGAGGTTGAATAAAAGCTACGTTATTTTAAAATGAGAACAAAAGACACATAACAGCAATGGAAAATACCGTTCAAATAGAACGATAGAAAGTCAATTTGTTCCAGGAATCCCTTGAAACACGTAGTTTTGTGAATGTTCGTAATGATTACCAGACGGTTACCTGCAGACTTCAGACAATAAACATGAACGGCGTCCTTGGATTTAGAAGTAATATCATGCCTAAGTTTGTGATCATACACACTCGAAGTTAAACTACCGCAAACGTACCCTAAAATTTCATGGCCCGGTAGAGATCAGCGGAATACTGTTAGCGATTATTGCAGATAGATAATAAATGCCGGTTGAGCACCGACTCACTAAGCAGACACTGGTTTAAACAGGACAACAATAAGTAAAACGTTAACGCTCTGATGCTGGAAAATATCCAACCGTTACACTTCTAAGCCCAAACATTCTTGCATAGAAGACATTCTATCTGACAGGGAGTAAATCTGCGCCTAGCCTTGAACCAGGAGTTTTTCTCTATTGCGTGAATTAAAGCCTCTCAGTATCTACGTAGAAGTAGCACCGATAGAAATGATCTTTATGATAGATAGCACGATTCGGATACTTATACGTACACAGACCTAAAAACATGGCCAAACACAAGCCTACGTATCTATAACCCCAACTGGATTAGGATGCTAGAACATTGACTCGGTTAAACTATATTCATGAATCATTCGGAAGAGTACTAGGGATCTGAACGAACGATAGCTACAAGTCAATGCGCTTGACAACAGCAAAACATGCTGCACTAAGAAATAGAAAACAATAATTATAGAGGAAAGCTCATTTTTGAAATATTAGCAAGTTATTTCTGAAAAGTACCCAAAGCACTTATACATTCGAACAGAAGACTTTGTGTAGAAGATATAAATTCATAATAAATATTTCAGTCTTCAGCCCTGACCGAAACAATACGATATTAAAGATCACACACACCAAAAACTAGTTTTCGTTCTAAGGCACGACAGGTCCGTAGGTATAACAAAATCAAATCTGCCTCAAACGTTAGATGTCCAGCAAATGCATATTTGTACCAAGAGTTCAACATTAAGTATCTTGGTCCAAGTTGTCATGTATAATAGAAACATGTAGGATTCTAACCTGTACAACTTGACTATAGTTAATAGCGGCACCGTTACCGCTGGTTACCGGCGCTTTGCTTGACGTCTGCCAGGGGCTGGATTGTTGATGAGCAGGGTTTATCGTTGAACAGCCTCCTACTGATGCGGAACTTGATTCCATTGCGCACTGAAGACTGACGCTCAGCTCTTCGAGGCTCGCCACCCTTTCTTGAAGTTCCTGAAACAGGACAACATTATGGAAAGGATGTTCGATATTTCTACGTTTCATACTGTAAGCTAGTATACTCGGAATCGTCGAAACAAGTTCAAATATGATTTTAGTTACTGGGAATTAACACTATATTTACATCTGGCTTTCCCTCTTCTTCCGAACTCAATAAGCTGCGCATATCCATCAACTTACACAACTACCAGTTGCGCTCCTAATCATATTTAAGTGCAAAAATCGAAAAACGAACGTTTATACGATGCGTATAAATGTTCCTTATTCAATTTTGGCGCGTAACGCTGATCATTTCAGTTTTTATTGTTTTAATGTTTGGCGATTGATTAGCGGTATCAGTTTAGTAATACCGCTTATACCGATGTATGCCACCCAATATTTCGCTTGCGTATGTCTGTTTACAAGAGATGAAAAAAAAAAAAAAAGCTTCTCATGTACAACAACCGGAACACGTACACGTTACGGTGGATCGCATGTAATCTGTTTATATATTATAAAATACTACCATCACCCCAGCATATCTGATGCCATTGCACCGCTTATAACCTGTTGATATTGTCGGTGCTGTGTTGTTATGATTATCACAACAACAAATGGATTTTATCATCTTCTTCTAGATCGACTAGAAAGACTGGATCGTCGAAGTTCGATCAAACCTCTAATGGCTGGAAGCTAACGGACGAGTGAACGAGCTACAAAACGCAAATATTGATAGGATCCTTTTTGCCATATAATTTGATTGACAAAACGAAAGACAAAATAGCAATAAAAGACCGAAAGTGTACAGGGAATCGTGTACAGGGAAATGTGAAACCGGACATTTGCTAGAAATCGGTCTAGCATTCGATAACACAAGCCGTTCACCATATAACGATCTCGTTTCTTGCATTTTCTATTTACCATAAGCCGTTGTGTCAGTGGATAGACGAAGCCAACGAGAGGCCGAATAAAAACACTACCAAATAAGCTCAGTGTGAACATCTGTATGTACATGTACGCCCACACCCCGCTGCAACGTCAGGTGGGGTAGTAATCGACGCGCACGCTAACACGCGATCACATAATGATTACACGACGACGTCTCTGATGAGATTTTACGCAGGACACATTCTTAGAATCAACTGCAGTTAAAGGAATGAAGATAAACTAGCTGAACGCATAAATGTGTGCATACACGCGCACGACCCTCGTGTCGAAACGTCAATCCAGTGTTGGGTGCGATACGTAGCAGCGGATCGGAAAAAACAGGGAAAATGAATTGCTGGTGAATGCAGGTCATAGAAACAAAGGGAAACAGACAGGGATAAACGCCATGTCGACGGCCAAACGGATAAACATACGTAAAATAGAACCACTTTCGTCGGGAGATCTTACGCTAGATAGGCGCACATCGATCGGAAGCAGAGTGGTAATGGTTCGACTATACATGGTAATGGTTCGACAGATTACTTAGATAGGTAGATGGTTAAATAGGCTAGGAACCACGCTAGGAGACGAGAGACAGGGGGTAACGGATCGGTCGCATAGTCCGCGATGTCTTGCACTATTCTTTGACATTACTGTTACAGCTAAAGTTTAGGCGCTGCTAGCATAATTCACTAATTTAGGTAACAATTACGATGAATTTTAAAGCATTGTTCGTGCAAATAATTGTATTTCTCGTAATATCTTTGCTATGCTTAATCAAAAACCAGACCCACTCGTTACTCCTTTCCTGTCCTATTTACATAAAAAAAAGCTGTTTCCAATCTTATGTCTTGTTGCGCATCCTATGCAGGATAGACGAGGGTCTGAGATGCTGATAGCGTAATGCCTAAAGTAAATAGTGTACAAATCAAACTAACTCGAAGGTTATGAATTTTACATATACCCCTGCATTGGTACCAAGCCAAGAAAAATATTTTCTTTTCAGTGTTCTCATTATAAGGGTTAGTACAAGGAAAAAGATAGGAGGGTATTACAAACAGGCCACAAGAATATCGATTAGAATAGTTTTCGCACACTTCGTCTACAAATGAATACATAGTTCCTATACACGATTGCGTAATTATGATTGTGTATATGCGACAAATTATCGTTTTGAGTGCTCGATCAACAATGTCACCCAAAATGTTTGTAAGCACGTTGGGGTCACATGGGATGGGCGTGCACGGATGAGCCTCAAGCCAACTAAAACACATCTATTATATATGTACAAAAATAAAGTGTACTATACGACTGCGTATTACATAGAGTATAATAAAACTTATGAGCTAGGCAACACTGATCATGTGTCGAATAGTTCTATTGGCCTTTTTTCCAAGCAAGGTAATGGAAATAAGGATCGATCGCTGTCATCTTCCTCTCCCATGCACTGATAAACTTTAACTAGTGCAGGGGTGACGGAAGTCTAACCCTCCATCCTGAATTTCCTGCAAAAAGCGATGTGTCTCCTAGAAGATATACGCACTTTGTCAACGATGAGCGATGCACATTTTGAAAACAAAGGGTCAATTCGGTCGAGTTTTTCGAATCGAGTCAGCAAAAGATTTTTCCACACTATATAAATCCCGTGGGAAGCTACCGGGGCCATTTGCATTTCAAACAAAGGCACCGCCTAACGTAATTTTGTCTCTGTTTTTGCTCATCGTGTGTTGCCTCTGATGAGCTCTGCAAAGGCTCGACTGTTCATAGGTAACATTACGCTCAGCTATTTGAAGCTGGTCATGCACTTTAAGAGCGTTCTGCCTTCATTCGATAGTTTCGATAGCAGCGTGGTAGCTTCCGTGGCCGAGTTTCATTGGGTTTATCTTATCTATAATACAAGAGCAATAATAAAATTTAGTTGCAGATATTCTTGCACTTGCTGAGACTCAAAATTGTATGTTCCGCACTATTGTGTGCCCGGGAATACATCTTCAAATGGCGGCGGTGAAATGGCAAGCTTCCTCGACGGGTCACGCATCGAAATGCTGTGCTACAATTGAGGCTCCGAAGAGGCTCAAGGCGACTGGTGCTTCACGTGAACGACTTCCCTATGTTCATGAGACGCTGTTGCTGCTGGTACCGTGCTATGCACTTCCTGTACATACTTAAAGTTATGTCGTAGGGCCCAAATCCAAAAGAACCATGCTCTGAGAGCAATGTTTGGTAGAGATCGCAAAAGTCTTTGTGGGTGACCTCTTTACCTTGAACAAACTGCTGTCTGTCGACAAAACATGCAACATGTGCCTTGCCCTATTTGTTTAAGAAGTCTCTCTCCCGCTAACCGCCATCGTCAACCGCTATAACTGACACGCTTCGTTCGCTTTGTTGCTAAGAGAGTATCTCGAAATGGTATTTCACCTATCAATCTATTTTTGGAAGTTAGTATAAGTTGAGCTGGATGGATTAGGTGATAACACAAGCACCAAGGTAGAAGTTAATCAAGTTTTTGTACTTAATGCCCATAGCATCAAACAGTAAATGTATAAAATATTATATAAAGAGCTTAAAAACGAAACTTATCTTTATGCCATGAGCCAACGACCAAGTTTCAAGCCCAAATTTCGGAGACATCGTCAAAAACACCGTTTTGTTGATCGGCATATGCGAATATGTTCGTGAACGAATAAACGTCGAAAATTGTGAAGAGAAATCTGATCATTTATATTTAGCATTCTAGGGGTGGGAAGAGATAATGAAAGTTTACTAAGGGGGAAGACAACTAGTCGAGAGTAAAAATAACATAGCAACGCTTAAAGGGTTTCAACAAGATCTAAAAACGTGGACAGCCCTCTCGAAAAGATTAAGAATCAAAGCTGAAACGAGCGACTGCCTGAAGATTGATACGCAGAAAGCAGACGAACGAAAAAAGAGACAATGATAAAATCAAAAGCCTAAAGAAATAATCGAAGAAGCAAACATGACAAAGAAACTAAAGAAGAGATCATCAGTCTGAAGATGCTTTCGGCTTCATACTGGCAGCAAACACAAGTAGAGTAAAATTTTATTAACACGGAGAAAAGCGAGTTCGGGGAGCAACGTGGAAGATAACTACAGAGCTGCTCTGTACACGCGTGTACCGAGTAAGCGTACGTTGAGGTGTGGGGGCGTTTTCTCCGATGATCTTTTATGGTTACCAGTCGGTGTGTCGTTTACAGAACTACGATCTGGGACTGTGTGGTCTTCTCAGGCCAAACCCGTCTTCAGTCCACCGCATTAATTCCTTTAGCAATTATTCCGCAGCAGCAATAGCAATGGAAGAAACACTTGATGACACACATGATTATTGAGGTCAACAAGTTTGGTTGCATTTGAATTTTGTCTTGGCGTGGCCGGGTTTTACTTATCGATGGAACGTGACTGTGCTGAAGCTCGTAGTTTTGTTCAATCGACAAATATTCTGTAGCAACTTGTCTCATCGAAGACATTCGACATCGGTAAAGGCTAATAGGTATAAGCTAACGGCAGGAAGCTGTTTTGGATGATTGAATAGGGAAAGGGAAAAGCAAAAACGAAAACAAAAACTCGGATATTAACCGCTGTAACTAGCGGCTGTATCCACTTTTTGGGATAGTAGCGGAAATGTTTTTGCAAGCCGTCACGAATCAAACGGTGCTAACGGAAAACATCTGAGCACAATTAAAAGATATAATTAATACACATACACCGGTATAGCAACCTTGGGGTTTCTTAGATTAATATCTCTGGTGGCAGTGGGAAATATTGTTACGTAAATACTGTCTATTCCCTTGAAAAAATCTCATTTTATGTAATTATATGTTATTACAGCGTTTCTATCGAACAGGATCCTATCAAGCAGATATCATTAAGACTTACACTAACCAAAACAAGAATTTATTCAGCAACAGTCCTTAAGATAAACATAAATGCCTCAGCTTTTAACAGTCTTCTCCTTGTATTAGAACCACTGATAGTTTTACGGAGACAATAGAACTTGTTTCTCCATCTTCATCTAATATTTTCCAGTCTTTTGTTCTTAGCGCCGACGCAACGAGGCCGCTGCCGTTATAATCGGCCTTTACCCATGAATTCAGAGCTATTTCTCTTTGGCTTGGCAAAAGCCTCAACGGAATTGTCGTTTTAAAATTTCAACCCTTTTCGTTCCGTTACGGCTACGACCTCTGTTATCATTGAGAAGTTGCTTCGCTTGTTATCTCCTACCTATGTCGCCGCTATGTCGGCACCGACGCGTCGTGGACTCGTCATCAATACAGCGGCTGGTTATAATGAACGCTATCAACTCTTGCAATGGAAGCGACGCTACACGCTGCCATTTATTATGTAGACCGTCGTCGGCAACATCACCGTCCCAGTGTCGATAGCAGCGTCGTCTGATCGGACAGTTTAACCAAGTTAAGCGAGCTCATAAGGGAGCGCGATGCACGTCGTGCTAACGAGTGTGGTTAGCGCACGTACCCCCCCCCCCCCATATCGGTCTAGAAAAGACGTATTAACAAAAGCCGCTGTGGGCGATTGATGAAAGGATAGATGACAAATAAAATGAGACATGGCGTTGTTTGTTCCATAGTTAATTAGTAATCCTATAATAATTCGATGGTACTAGCAGCAGCTTGGGTGCGGTGACATGTTTGTTGCTGTTACTTTATAACGGAATGGCCTTGTTTCGAAGCTGCTACTTGAAACGGTCACAACCTCGTACTACATCGGCAGGTGAATAGACAGCAGCTTTTTTAGAATCATCAAAAGTAGAAGTTGGTAGCAAAGAGGAAGATGGGATCAGATCCAAACTGAAGTAAGCGAGAAGTGCCAGTATAGAGCGGTTTGTTGACGTTACGGAACTGAAGGTTAAAAAATGAAGAATTAAACAAATTGAACTTAATCCAGTATATGTATCGAACTATGCGATGCCAATTTACTCACGAATCCAGAACTGGATGACTGTGAATAGTCGAAACTACGAAATCTCTCCCAGTCGAAGTGCATAATGCTGAACGGGGCAGGTCATCTCAGCATTGTCCTTGCTTACATTAAGGGGCAGGCACACCCGCCAGAGAGAAACTAGTGATCCATTTAAAAAAAAAAAACACATTACATCAACTTTCTCAAGCGTGGCAAATCTACTATAGTAAAAAAAATTAACAAGCGCATGAAGATAAATATGTCGGTGCATCGGATTTCCCTTTTAACTCCATATAAATCACGTAAGAGTCTTTAGATTAAATCGATAGAATCGCCAGATTTCCAATTGCCATACGATTAACGGTATTACATTCAATGTACTGTTCCGTGCAAAAGTATACCAATACCAATCAAGTTTAGATTGAATGCTAAGCTTTATTTCGCATCGGACATCAGATAACCTCGTTCTTCGTGAACACATACTTAGTACTTGTAAATATTGCGCCATGATTCCATCATGCGATATGTGGCGTTTTTAATCTATCATTTCGTTAACTTAATGAAGGGGCATTGCAAAACTTTTATTATATCAAACAAGTTCTATAATTACGAAAGCTATCTAACGAAATCCAATTTAGTCAATTTTGTAAATATGTTACTATTGGGCAACAACAAGTTTAATATCATACTCCTGAACATTTTATGCGAACGGCAAGCAGTGAACTACGTAACAGGTAACTAACAACTAAATAAATTCAAATCTGAATTCGATCTTCGTTTTTATATCTATCTTCATCTGTTTACAATATAATCGAGCTTCTTTTAAGCGATGGATTCATTCGTGCTCGGGTGTTATTGAGTTCTTGTCAAACCACTAGATCATTAGCCTTACGCTGATACCTTAGCGTATACATTACTATGATATTAGTAAAAATGGACGCGTTTATAATATAGCTTCTCGATCCTTCATGAATGATATCGAATTGAACGAAATTACGTAGCGATCGGCTTACGGCGACAATACCGCTTCGACGTAAACAAACGACATCTACGAGAAAATCGTCTGCACTGATAGACACAGATATAGTGTACCTGCTTGACATTGCTGAAATTCTATGGAGAGATGCAGATGGAGCTCTAGCAGCGCCACCAGATATGTAAGTTGTGCGTTGCGTGTACGCTTCTAGTAGTTATTTGAATCGCTTATGTGGTTAGCTTTTTACGCAGTGAAAATAAACCTACTCTTGCCGTTCTCCCAAGAAAAGAAGAGAAATACAGTCTATAGCAGACTGCCAGTTTTCTCAGCTCATGTTTAATAGCATGAACGCAAAACAAGATCATTCGATTGTATGTTGTTTGTCCGAATAGCCTATAGCAAAAGGAAAGCATTAGAAGCGAATTACTATGTGCATTTTAACATATAAATACGCTTGCTGAAGGCGGAGGGCGTTGGGGATCTATTTGAATTGCCTACCTGAACAACAACGCCAAAAATGTCAACATTTAATATCCCGTTCAGACGGTCTGCTGTTCCGATCCTACTAACCTGGACGGAGAGTAGGGTTTTTGCATGCTGCTTTACAAGGAAAGGCAACACATGGTTGATTGAATTAGTTCGTGTCCGTTGCTGTTGTTGATGCTGAGGTAACGTTGGCGGGAAGTTTCGGCCTCCAGCATCACCGTTCCTATACGAAGACGATGCCGAAAACCCAGCTGCGCCTGCTGCACTTTGCGGTTCGCTCGTTCTATGAGTACTGGCGTTGGGGACCACCGATTTTTTCGATGAAGTTCGCTGCGCGTGGACGCCAGTTCCATCGGCAACTCCTGTCTCACCTTTTTCTCGACGCTCTTTTCGAGGCGATCTTTCGAGCGCAGGTGAAGATTTCGGTCTGTTAATAACCCCAGGTGGTGGTACTGCCGCTGCTGTTGCCGCACCAGCTGCTGTAACCGTTCGCAGAGGCTGCTGCTGTTGTTGCAGGTGTTCTCGATTGGGCTCCTTGCGTGGCAGCAGTAAAGGGTCGGTAAGTAGTTGTTGGATACGTTTTGAAGGGCCGAGCCCGAGGGAACCTGCGTGAGGTCCGTTGAATCCGTTTGTGCTATTGTTGTTACTACTGCCGCTGCCCAATATCTGCGGGTTCGATGAGCTCTGGAAAATTTGCGCCTGTAGCTGATGCAGATGGGGCGATAAAGGCTGAAAGTGCTGTTGCAGGCCGCTACTATTGCCACTGATGTTTGAAGTTGATGCTGGCGTCGTCGTCTGCTGCTGCTGCTGCTGCTGTCGCAGCAACTCCGTAGGGGGCGAAGACGAGTTCGGAGGATGCTGCTGTTGTTGGTGACGGAGATGTTGGTGGACGGGGACGGCCGGCTGCTCGGGAGCAGCTCCGTCCTCATTGTAAACAAACGGCTAAAAAAAAAGACAACGAAAGGCACAGCAATCAGAATGGGGTTAGAATGGTTCGGCTGGAACTAGCTGCACTCATCTTTTTACGGTAAAATTGGATAACGCTGATATGTAACGGATCTTTGCTCTTCGTTAATAGTCTCATTTTGTTGGAGATTGTTTTTGATTTCTGCGCAAGCTGCCGGAAAGCAAATGAACAAATCGATCGAATTCTTCTGTGGAGCAACACTTTCCCATCAAGCTCGTACTCTAACTAAGCCTGTAGAAGCTTTATGACTTACATCGTTCGACCGTAATAAAAAAAGAACGTGCTAAAAAACGAGTATTTCCGTCTTCCGCTGTTTGTTAGTAGCTTAGTTTGAAGGCGCAATAGCCTTGTGATGCTTCGATAATGATGCGTACCTCATTTCGTGTTTAAGGTAGGTTCGTCGAACGTGTAAATACGACGTTAAAACGTCGAAGGTGTAAAGATTGTCACAATTTGATTTTAGCAGTCCTTTCGGTTCATGGTCGAATATGGCCAAGTTAGCTGATATACGACAAACCGAAACCGTTATAGAGCAGGAAGCTATTCAATACTTTAAGATACGCAATGATGAATATAAGTGCTAAAGTGCTACATATTTATTTTCGATGACTGATTACCGGCTTCTAGATTTATTTATTTGTTAAATTTAGAGCGATTTATTTGGACTTGGCCATATCAAAACTTGGTAGGAATGAAGGCAGGGGTACGGTATAATCTTGCATGCCACTGCACAAAAACAGTATATCGTATATAAAACAATAATGTAGTAGTATAAAGCGAATATATTTTATATTAGTCCAGCGTGAAGCCAGTTTTCTAGAACTGTTGCATTTGTTGCGCTGTTTATGCAAGAGGTTAGGATCAGTATGTGCTTTACCAACCGATTTAGGACAGCGTAAAGGTCAATACGAAGTTCAAAATATTTTGTCTTTTACCTATTAAAAATAACCATAACGAAGATCCAGTGCTTTACAGAATTTAGATCTGGATGCAAATACGTCTTACTACCTATCTCTTAGAAGCGACGCAGTAATACACACACGCGCGTGTATATATACGACAGAAGTATGAAGACAGTATGAATCAGGCGTAACTTTCCATAAACGATCCTTCTGTTACAATCAGTCTATTCCAGTGGCACTTGCACATGATAAAGTAACTTCTCCATCTATCTTTCTCGTTATCGTTCGACTTATCCCCATGCAATTATGTGATGGTGCCCCGGTCATGAATTGTAGCATAGATGCGGCTTTCCGTTGGGTTGTTGATTCTACCCAAGTATGCATGCCGCAATCCAACATCCCCGAACATGCAGCAACAACAGATCATCTTATAGCATTAAACAACCGAAATTGTGACTGCATATGTGTGTGCATGTCCAGAGGAAGATCCAGCTCAGATTCGGAAAGAGCCATGTTGATTTGCGGCTGATCGTTAATTGCAAATGCAGTGTTCTATAGTGCCGGATCGAAAGTCTACGTAATAATCCAAATATAAATGGTCAGTGAAAATATGAAGATTGGTCTTAACAACGATATCGTTTGTTCAATAGTTAATCCCCGATAACCAGACGAAATCGTGTACTGAGCTGCTAAAACAAGATGAATGCAGCAATACTGTTTATTAGGCAGCAGACGCAGATATATTTTTATGAGTTAATCACTCTGTTCCAAGTGTCGTTTGCGGTACCGGCCAAACATCAATCAAACCAAACAAAATCATCGAATAGGTCAACGTAAAATATCTTCATCGTAGATGGACATGGGCAGATTTTCTGTTTTCGCAACAACATATTCGGCAACCTCTCGCGTTGCCAAACTATTATTGGAAATTGGCACGTAGCTGAATCTGGTAAATATAGTAATAATGCACAGTAAGCACAAAACACTAACGAACGGCTTCTGGCAACGATATACGGAGCTGTGTTACACATGCAAAACTCGATAGATAATACGGATCTTCAGCCAATGAATGTATCACCTCTGCTGGCACTGGCTAGTTCTATCGATCTTCAGTAGCAGCAAAGCTGTCGCACATCTTTCTTCTTCTTTTTAAAGCCAATTACATGAATTAATTAAGTGATAAACCTTAGTAACGATCAAATCAAGTTAGCGTTCTAAAAACAGAAATCGAACGCAGACGCAACGAAACAATAAACACAGTCCGTACAATTAAAATGCATCGGCTGACAGTTCTATACAACAACTGTTGTTGTTGTTGTTGTTGTTGTTGTTGCTGCTGCTGCTGCTGCTGTCGTCGTCGTCGCCGCTTCCGCCAGGGGTAGCAACATCCGCTTTTCCCTATGTTGATGCCGTTCCTTCGATCATGCGTCGTCACTAGCAACGAGACAAAGTGAAGGAAATGAAAATAATCATGAAAAGGTTCCTGCTGCTGGCGCTGTTAATGGTGCCCGTTTATTTTCGACTGATGCTACCAGCACAGTTGTTGCTGGAGGGGGGAAGGGGTACGGCAACCCCGCTGGAATAGGGAAAGCTGGCCAAGAAATGAATAAGAACATGGACCGGAAGAGATGATTTTTTAACGCTCAGGTTAAAATGCGCCTTGTCGGTGTGTGAAATTGACTTATATCTATCTACCCATTTCCATCTATTTTATAGAAGATTATATCGCTCGAGTGGCACGCTACCACTGCTGCTTCTCCTGCAGCCGCTGTAGTTAATAAAGGCGTACCATCAACGTAACTCAATTTAGCGTTACTTTTTCTATTAGGTTTTGCAAGCATTTTATTTCTATTACAAATCTTCACCCGTATGGACCAGTGGCGCTGGCGGTCAGCCACAGCAAAGCCTGACTATGCAGATGGCCATTACTTATTTTGGCTGCTGAAATAATGGCATTTTAGGGTAAGGGTGTCAATCAGCTTTTTTAACCGCTTACCTCCATGTTCCACATATATGGCAGAAGTAAACGTTTGGGATTTGCTAGCCTTTCCCTGAACTATCCGACTGCCACGGTAGGGTGCAAAGGGTTTTTTTTTTGATAATTTTATATAATTTTACTTATAATAATAGTAATAATACTGGACTGCAAGTGCAGATATAACAACCATTATAACAACGCAAAATGGCCCCTAGATTTACGTCGTCGTATGCGTAAACCAGCAGATCCTAATAGTTCGGGAATGCATCTACTTTTATCTTCCTTTCCAATAGAAAAAGGCAAACGTAAATACCGACAATATCACAAGACGCTGAAGAACTTGATGTCTAATTGTGATACTGGGTCAGGGACTCCACTAATCAAATACAAAATTTGTTCTTTTTTTTTAGCTCGCAGACTAAATAAAAATACAGACAATAAAATGTCCGCAGGATGCAATAGGATGCGATATGCCGGCTGGAAATGGTCGGTGTGACCGACAATTTCAGTTACATACCTTGACGGGAAAATTAAAATATATAAAAATGAAAGAGATTTTTGCAATGTCATTATCATGTCCGTCGAGCATTATCTGATGACATTTTTCTTATTCATGAGTTGATGCGAAGGTTGAGCACCATGCCAAAGTACCAAGCTATTGCGTCGAATCAATCATTAGGTATGCCATTGAATTGATAAGTTTACTATGAGGGCAAGGACGAGCGCTCACAAGGCCAATCCAAAAGGGCAAAATATCGGATACAACAGTGCAGCTGAAGGACTATAAGTGACGATGTAGAACCTTGCAGAGATTGCCAATCCGCAATTCGTATAGTCGCCCAACCGTCCAAATAGACCCTCTGATAGCAGAAGCTAAATAAAGAGCTCACGAAACGGGAGCCTCGCTGTTCCCACATTGTGTTTATATTCGAAGCTAATTTAGCTTTTATTCGATAACTGCGACACAAGTTGATATTTTCATTTATGGCTAAAATAATTACTTACAAACTACTAGTGGCAGCGCCAAGTACAATCTTTCTATTTGACTTTAAAAAACAGATGATGGCGCCATGCCATTGTGGCACTTTGTTGGCACCTTCGGCCGACAGTGACGAGAGCAGATTTGTACCGCCACATTCGAACCCTGACTATCACAATGCTTTATGATCGGCATCGCTTTAATCGTCAACAGCCGATTAGAACTTCACGCTACAGCGTTACCTGTGCATGCTTCTGCTCGCTTGTTCTGCCTGCGTACAGAAAGCCAACGACAATAGGACTTGGGTAATACGCTGATTTTCTTCAGCTTTCTCTCTTCAGTTCCTCATTCTTTCTTAGAATATGCTCGACGCGTAATAACGATAGGAACATTTTAGCATTTAACTTTTTTACCAAGAACAGGACGATAGGGAGAACAACAATTAAAGGAACAACAACGAAATACAAACAGCATTAAAAATTGATAGTTTTTCTAACCGAACGCAACCATCTTGTGATTTATTGGCTGAAGTGCGTACAAGTGATTGTTGTACATTTGTTGGCCAAATTGATGAAGACGTCGGGCAATAGCGGCCTTCGGCCGTCGTTTGCTCCGCGTAATCCATTTATCATAATTAGCATCACGATTTTTGAATGGTCCGCTGTCCTCCGCCGCACTGAACATGACGCCCAGTGCTTTCTACAATGATAAAAACATGTAAAAGGGCTGACATGCTATTTTGTGTTCTGCTCAGTTAATCAGAGCAAAAAACTAAATTATGGAAACGCAGCATTCATATAAACTAGATTAAGTTAAATGAGATTTCTACTGTAATCATTAAATAAAAATACATTCTTTTTCGGTAAACTTTTCGGTGAGCGCGCAAGGTGATCTGTGCTGCACTCTTGAGCCATTGGCCTTTCGTTTATCACTTTTATATTTTTCGATTAATCTGTCGCTGCTGGCCATGATACACACGTCTTTGCAATAAATATCCTACATGCGCAGAGTGAGTACACAAAAACGCAATATCTTGACAAACTGACATTAACATTCCCACGTGTTCGCCGTCTCCATTATAAAGCAAGCTAAAATAACAAATGTATGATAGGGAAAAGATCGTCGGAGGGACTTTTCGAACAAAGAATGCTATTACGCTGCGTTCAGCTGACAAGGACAGCTGAATTCTGTATAATATATATATATATATATATATATCTGTGTGCGAGAGATAAGAATCAAAGCATGTTGCAGTTAACTATTATTGAATGACGGTGATCATCTTATTAATAAGGTCACTCCAATATGTTTTTTTTTGTTGCTTCAGAAAGCCGGAATGAATTGAAAATAAGCCTATGTCTATGCGACTCAACACGTTGGGCCTCTTCAACGTCGCCTGCTTGGCCTGACACTTTACAAGTGAGATTTTTAGCCGGGTGAGACTTCATGAGTTTGAGACTCTTTCTTACCATTTAGTCGTTTGGGAAAGCATATATGGATATGTATCGCAGAGATAGCAGATTCATATTCTTCTCATTTTGACTGCTAGGTAAAATCATACATTTTTCGTATTTCGAGTGTTTTTCTTACGGACGCGTTGTGGTCTGGGTTCGAGCACGGGGAACCAAGCGTCTGATGCAATGCCTAACGGCGATACCGCCCACAAAACTCGAAACAGAGAGACAGAATAACACTACAGCCTTCACTGATCCAGAACCGGACAGTGTAGAAAACACTAGGTACAATTTCGATTTACATGCGCCCAGACACGGTCAAGGAGAATGCGTACTCGCTATCCAGGATTTCGTATATTGTCGTTTTTCTAAGTTTTAGTTAATAGGGATGCGTATCCCTTCTTACGTAAACCTTCTGCAGAGTGCGTCTACTAAAATAACTTCGCAAGTCAGGTGTCTTTTGCGCTTGCACAGAGAGTAAAGCTCATGCAACCTGGTCCCAAGGGCTCTCAAAAAGCTGGGTATTTGCATGCTGCCTTTATTTGTTCATTGAGTACCCTATGCAAGCAATACGCATGTTCCAGGATTCAATGGTTCTGAACGCTTTTTTGGGGCGAGATCGAATCGCAAGGCCAACGAAGATGCGTAACACAGTTAGGCCAGACCTTAGATCCACTTAACTTCCAGTGGTCCTTTTCTTTCGGCAGTTATGTTCGCCGAAAGGCGATAGTTCAAAAGCATATTTAGCGCATTTTACCCGTTTGTCCTAATTCATCGCTTAGCAGGTTGACATCAACGAAGAGAGAGCTCGAAAACAACGCCTGCTCAAAACTATATTCCGACGAAAAGGTTATTGTTATCGGGTTCTGGGTTCGAAGTTGCGTGGAGTTGAGCCACCGGTGACAAACGGGCTCTTTTTCTGACTGCTGCTTTTCCCCCTTGACTACGATTGGTACTATGAGTCAATGTAATTAGCGAGGAGCAACGATTGTCTGGTTATTGGTTGCAACTCCATTATATTCGTGCTCGATCAACGAAATTATCGATACTAAAACACCTTTAGAGCCGACGAAGGTAAGGGAACCGATGGCAGATTGTTAGCCTTTTGATTAATCGCGTTCCTGGCGGTCCAAGGTCCTCGCTCAGGCTACCCGTCGCTTTGTTGGGTGACTATAGCGCTACCGGTAAGACAGGGAGTCTTAGTGCACAAAGACACGGATTCAAGCGAACAGTCGCAAACGATAACTTTCCAAAGTCGCAAAACACTTTTTTCCATCTTATTCTGATTTGTATTTCGTTCATTATTGACGTCGTACCTGACAGACTGCCAACTGTCAATCAATCAACACAGATTCATCTAAGCTAAACAGACAGACATGGCGATACAGATAGATGGATTATAGACAGATCCGACAGGCGACGGTGGATGGCGAAAGCAGCAGCAGCGAACAGGGAAATCAGAAACGAACGCACGACGTTCGTCTTTCGTTAAACAGTTGCGGCCGCTTCTAAGATTAAACGTTTCTATCGCTGTCGTTGTAGACTCTTTGCAGGCCGTTAGTTCTGTTCGGTCGGTCCGCTTGTGGCGCTAGTTGTGCTAAAGTGGCGTTCACGAGTGTTGCGCATTGGCTTGGCACAATGCGCCACCAGGAAGGACAAACCTGTAGACCAAGCACATCTCTCTTTCAAGTAAACACATTCAGGCACCCGAAAATAAAGTAAATGAGAGGCGACTACGATGAGAAACCGAACGGACTAGCTAGACCTATTGTTGTAACTGATGAAGAAAGTGGTATTGCTTTAACGGAAATTACAATTATTGTTCGTCATCTAGATTACGCTAAGATCGACGACACATTCACAAATCTCATTGTATAACACCGAAGTGTATGGGTCTTTGACTACTCCGTCGCCTGTTGGAAATCTGTTGGGTCTATCGTAAAGAAGATTGCTGCTATAAATCATGACGAAATACTTCTAACGAACCGACGATGACCTTTGGTTCGTGGTGGGTCGGTGGTGACTCAACACAGCATGTCTGTACACTATCCGCGTAAGGTTAATCTCTTGTTTAATCCACCTACGAGAGCGGATGACGATACGATGGACAAATTCATACTGGGCCACACCATGCAGCCGAACGTTTCTTTCCCACCGGCCATAGAAGGACTATGGCCGTGGATTTCAACACGTAAAGCAAGTTGTCGATAGCCTATCCGCAGATAGCATTTGGTAGAAATAAAACACTAACTCATGTCTTTTCGTATAGTTGATTAGCCCTAGCTCGAATGAAGGTCATTGACGTACAGCACAATGCTTCCCTATTTCTCGTCACAGCAGCTCTAGTCAAGCAATCTGGTATCTGGTAAACTGTATGAAATTTATATATATCTGTTGTTTATTATATTATTATAGTCGTTCATACTCGTGGCCTCGTACTCGCGTGGCTATAAAACAGATCTTACATATTTTTTTGAATTACTTAACGATACCCACCAACTCTGACCAAATAAAGTAATTGCACGAAACATATATCCGATACTTGGGTAATTGCCAGCTACGACAAGCATATCGCATAAAAATATACGAAAATTATTAATGAACAATTAGATCACGCCACAAAACGCATCGCTCGTCGACAACATTCAAATAAGTGCACATCTTAATAAGCACAGCAAATAAGTGCTTAATATTGCCACTATACCAAATAGATTTGATATTTAATCATTGTGTACAGAGAAATACGCGTGCACATAAACTCACCACCCAGAGCCAAATCGAACCGATAAGGGACATAAGATGTTGAATGACAGCAAACCAAAAGCCCAGTTTGGCCCGGTGCGTTTGAGGGTGCCGCGCCCCAGCGCCGCGCCCACTAGGACCCCTGGATGATTGTTCCGATAGTGCTTTACACACGGAAGATCCTTAGGTCATCCTAGGTCGAGTGGAACTTATCAGTCTTCATTGTTTAAAGCAGTGGCCGGGCAGTAAATCCACTCGGACAATGCTGAACAGCCAGTCGACGGACAGTTTAATCGAAATAGACCCACGAATAAGCAGCACACTGATCACGAAAATTCACTATAACACACAACTACACGTCGTTACAACCAGCGGAGTGTATGGTCCCTGACACGTGGCCTCCACATTTCTCTCCCTCTCATCTTATCTGACACTGTGTGACAAGCCGCAGACTTCGAATTGACGAGCTTCACACAACATGGCCTTACACGCTCACGCGCGATGTCTAGACAGTGCCGTGGCCAACGCGTTTCGAGCGAACTTTCAAAGGAGATCAAACACATCACCTCCCCCAAGCTAATTTGCTTCTTTCCAAATTTCCACTAGCACGGAAACAGCGGCCATCGTCGCCGTCACTGCTGCTGCCGCCGCCGCCGCCATCCCCGTGAGCCCTGGCCCACTCGCGTAGGCAAGCGAGACCTAGCGAAGGAGGCAACGGGGCGACTTCGCAATCATAGTAGCCACCGTCTGGCCGACTGATGATATGGCTTCTGTCAGTGGTTGTTATTCCTGTTGTTGTTGTTGTTGTCGTCGTGTTAGTACTTAAGCCGCTTGGGTTATGGTTTTTTGTGTGGTACTGCTGCTGCTGCTGCTGCCGCCGCCGCCGCCGCCGCCGCCGCTGCTGTTCATACTGACGATGTGTTAAATAGCTGTTAGTTGTAGGTGCTATGGCTGTTGTTTGGCTGACTGACGGCCTAATTTCGGTTTGGCATGGGAGAGCGATAGAAAAGGCGCATTCTATCTGAAAAAAGGAGCTAAACGAAAAACTATCAGGCTGTCTATCTATCACCACTTCGCTAACATTCAACGCTACATCATACTCATTAGCGTAAAGAGACGGACATCGAACAGGCTAATTGCAATAACTTTAGCCTTACTTTAGCGCTGCTAGATAATAAATGACGCCGACAACAGTGGCGACATTTATTGTCTAGCAACGCTAAACTACGGCTGGATAAAATTCGTCATTCGGTGAAAAGCTTCATATACGCCCACAAGATCTATCTCACTTACACAGTAAGAAGAACACTGTTGGAAAGCGCGTGCACAAATATAAATATTGAAAAAAAATTGCAGAATAAACATCTCTTTCGAGACCGTGTTATTCAAATGATAGCAATGGCAATTACAATAGCAGGGCAACTCGTCATCAGCGGCATCGTTGTGACATAGTTCTTAAAAGGCAGGTTTTCTAGGGGGCGAAAGGACCGAAGGGGTGCAAAGATTAACTACGGTAGCAGTTTCGGAGCGCTGTCAGATTTACTTCTTGCTTAGTAATTATACTCCGCGCGTGTGGGATTCTCGTCGTTATTTTGTTCGACTCATTTTAAACAGTTCTGTTAACGATTTCGGTAGCTCACCGCCGGTTTCTTCTCAACATCAGCACGCGTACTCACTCACGCATGAACACGCACATACACAAAGATCGACGCAGCAGCTGCAGCAACGAATTATTGTTGAGCGTGTAGCAAACACAGTGTGGTAGACCTCTCGTTGCCCTCCTAGGGCCAGCAGTATAGGACTTTTGGACTCACCTCAGTCCTATAGCCGCTTTTTTCTTTTTAGTTCGAACGCCAGCTGCTACAGCTATCCACTGAGCTGGGAGGCTCTTGGGCAATGTTTGACCGACGCTGGCAAGCTGATTCGGTTGATGCTGACGCCCGGCAGATCGACCAGTCATCACACATTTTGGCAGGCGGTAAGGTAGCGATTAGTCATTATGCTGTAGCTAGACCGCCTTTTACTAGCATCAGGATTGCCGCTGCCATCATCTCAAGCGGGAGGCATGAAAGTGACCCGTTTGCGCCCGCCACTGAAAAAGCAGCAAGAGCAGCAGCATATCATAGGGGGGACAACGTCCTTCGTGGGAGTCGTGTACTGACGCAGGGGTTTGGGCTCTGTTGACGCGAGAACAACGTCAGCAGAAGCAACGGTTCACAGAACAAGGAAGGAACAGGAGCCTTCAAAGGGAAGAAGAACACTCTGCGGTCGACAGTGGAAGTAGAAATGGTATGGCGTACTTCGCCAGTCTATCGTCCGACCACTTCCTTACACGCTAGTCCTTCCTACTAGCTGACCAGTAGCTAGAATACTAACTGAATCATTTCATTCCACATCAAAAAGGAAAAAAGCTGCTGATGACCGGCAGCGTCAAATTAAGCTTCTACACTAGTCGCAGTAGTTGCGGTTCCAACAACTATAGTGGTACATATATATAGATAGATAGTAGGTCACTACCCGCTACTTAAATTTGGCAGATGAAGTTCTTACGTATGCCAAAGCAGACCATTGGTTGAGAACGTCAACTTATTTTTTGCGTGTGTGTGTGTGTGTGTGTGGGATTTTTGGCGAGAATATATATCAACTGTAGCCTATATCTGCTATTGAGCGCGCGTGGAGTAGGCAAATTAAACGCTTTCCCAGACATTCGGGGTTTATTTGTTACACAATTTTGTCTTTATAGAATAATATGTTAATGGGTCTAGTAAAGCAATACAAACATTCGTGGGAGAGAAGAGGCAAATATAAAATTCACCATTTTCTAGACGAATTCAGACTAACTTATTTCTTGAGCGTTTTAAGCTGAAACGGTTGATGTAGTATAGCTTTCTGTAAGCTTCTACCTTACAATAAGGCCTTGTTTGGCAATTAAGTGACGCCAACCATCATTAAAAAGTTGATAATGTATCAAAAATAAATTACGTAGATAGAACATACCGTCAACAAGTGACTCAAGCCAGGTACTCCATATAAGGCCAAGCGCTCAAGCAGATTCGCTATCTACTCCAAGTGAACAAAAATATTAAATTTATAAAACTGTATGGCCGCCTGATACCGTAGCCTATATACTTTAGCGCATTTAAAACCTCCGCTCTCCATAGTAGAAGATTTTTCTGTCTCTATTTCCGTTCTGTGATGTTAAATGGCGAACCATCTTGACATGCATGCAACAATCCTCAGGACTGACTTGATAGCCAGAGAGCAGATAGGCAAGCAGAAGGGTCAAATTAGGTTTACATGCTAGAAAGCGGAACAGCGAAAGGAGAAAGTGAATTATATCTTTCTTTGATTTTTCGTA
Source organism: Varroa destructor (assembly GCF_002443255.2). NCBI lineage: Eukaryota > Metazoa > Arthropoda > Arachnida > Mesostigmata > Varroidae > Varroa > Varroa destructor. The sequence continues at coordinate 66,740,552 of NW_019211454.1, read as the reverse complement.
TTATTCCGATATATTAATAATATATTTCGATCTCTTGTTGTTTCGAAATAGATGGCCTAAGATGAATACCGGGCAATCGAATTTCAAGTTTATTTTATCTAGGAGACCAGCCCTCGCAGGAAACAATGACAATAAAGCATACGCCTATAATCCTATACCATAAAACAAGCCGCGTCATCATGTTTCGCTCGAGGACAGAACGTCAGTCAGAGGCTGGTAGAAGTGCGCTTTGTGAAAGAATGTCCTCCGATCAGCAACGCCATGAAACGCCTATCCGTAAGTTCACTATTACGTCACTTGTTGACACGTGAGCGTCTTGGAGATCTTGAAAAAAAAAAAGCCAAGCGTGAAATACAGGTAGACAAAATGATGTCAAAATCCGAGAACAATCATATGGTTAGCCTGAGCTATAAACACATCTCGAGTGCCGTGATGACGTTTTATCTATTCCGTCACAATGTGAGATAGTCAGGCGAAGGGTCGAAACTGATTGACTTCATTCACGACTGGCATTGCGAAAGAGGTATGATCGCTGGATTAGTACAGCCGTTTACACTATGACTTGAGATTTATCGTTTAACGACGTCATTGCTATCGCGTGTGATCAGACCGTTCCGATTGAAGTTACAATGACTAGACTGACAACAGCAGATACACGGGTGGGGCTGTGTGATCATCGGTCGATAGTTGAAGATAAAGCAAAATGACAGTGACTGACAATTTGATTTGTATTTCACGCAGCACGATTTCAATGGCACTGTTGGCCACGAATCGGCCGCAAGCCACGGGTGATATCGTCTGCATAGATAATGCCGTGCATACATCTGTATGTACCACATGAGGCGGCGGAATTCATCCTGTCCCTGTTATCATACCGAACAATATATTGCGCACGATGCCAACACTGCTACTGCTATTACCGTGAACACCACAAAGCCATCTGAAGCTTTCGCCGTATAATTTCAAGGACAACAACAACGGCAACAATAACAAACAATATAGAAATTACAAGGTAATGGCTCGCGCCAGAAACGCATGGACTATTTGCTAAACGAATACGCGATACAGCATGCAAGCGATAAGTCGAAATACCACGCGTGGGAGGTTCCTCCATTCCCCAGCCATAGCAGCGACGTCCATATGAGTAGTGGAAGCGACTATGGTACTCGCGGTTCAGATCGCTATACACTATTCCATTCTTACGCTTCAATTTATTGAGTTTCGCTAATTTACATAATGAACTCAAACACTTGTCAGTCATCCGGTATCTAAACCCGTCTTGGGTTCTGCTGAACGACCGTGGAAAAACTCTGGGTACGCTTACTGAGTGCGCTGAACTGACTGTATGCCTTTACCGTGTCGCGCTTCATACATCAATAGAGAAATGGTAAGCGCTTTCAGTTGCAGGCAATCTGTGACAGCCCAATGCGTTATTGTTTGTATATATATGGTGTGCGTGTGTACACGTGTGACACGGCTAACCACACCGATGCTCCGAGTCCTCGACATATACAATGTAAAAAGACTACGCTAAATGTGCGTTTCGTTGGTACCATGCCAAAATGCTCTCTTCCGTCTTCTCTTTCTTCTGCTGCCGCTCTTCGGTCGAACGGCGGTGCGCGAGCACTGGAGTCGGTAATGCGTTTGTCGTTCGCTGCTGCAGTAGACTGGGTGGATAATGCCAGAAGCAGCTGCCGTCGTTGTAAGAGGTTGCAGAATATCGGCGTCGTCAACAACAGAAGCAAGAGTCATGCCGGTGATTTCCGACCATGGAGGCCAGTGGACGCCCAAAGTTTCTAGAGAAAAGCCACCACTGAAGAAACTGCACGCAGTAGCATAAATAGAACAACAACGGAAACATTCGCCTACAGGCAGTAATTTCGTATTTGGTCTCATTGCATCTCTTAGACACGAAGTGTCCAAGCCATAACATGACGTTACGACTGTATAACTTCGAAACCGAAAGCGTGTAGGTTTTCAAATGACCAAAAAGACTAAGCAATTTTTTCTTTGTTGATTTCGGAGCAATATTCCTCTGCGAAGAGGAATTGCTGACATGGTTTAATATATATATATATATGGTCTTAGTAGGTCTTCGCTGCCAAGCATGTATACGTTTTAGACGCAGCGAGGTTCTCAATGAGCAGTAACTTAGGCTGAGTGATAGGCGCTTTCAGTGTTATGGATGCGTGTAACTTTTGGCCAAATGTGTATCGAAATCGATTTCATAACTGTACATACATGCAACGACAACATGAGCCAGCTGGCAAAAGTCAAGTAGAGTCAGAAGGTATTTACCGGTGACGACGACGTCGGCGGCGATTTGTTGTTGTTGTTAATGGCACGCATATGGCCCTAACATTACATACATATACATATATATATACACATATTTGGATTTTCCTACGAAGAGCTCCCGCTTACTTGCACAGTGGACATACCTTATAGGAAGAGCTCATGAATCCGACAGATTTTCGTCTGAACCAGCGCGCCACATTTAACTTTAACGAAATGAAGACTAATCATACATGCAACGCCAATCTACGATAAATCTATGCAGTACTTTAGAGCAAGCCTATCTTAAATTCGAGGTAGCTTTAGAGCATTTCTTTCAACGGATATTCACTCCATTGACCCGTTTGTATTTATTATTGCCATACCAATCTGCCACTTTTCGCTAAGCCTTTTTCCTAATTTTGAATTTTAGTAACTCGAATTAATTAAGCCAAAAAGCGATATAACACAACATTGTTGGGTGGTGACTGCATGCCTGGCTGTCCTTTTGTGATTTTTGTTTGATAGCTTTAAAATAATTGCCAGTGAATTTTAATTGCAGCCTGCGCCCATTTTCCTACCGGACAGAGTCGTGGTGCTCTGTCGTTTGCTTATAGCATGTAGTGTTTTTTCTTGTTTATTTGTGAATTACCACATGACGAGCTGGGATACAAGTATGGCAATGAAGTAAGATATCTATTTCTAGCTGAAACCGAAACTACAGTATGCTAAACGACTATTCGCTGCTCTATGTACAATTCCTGTTTCTGTATTGCTGTGATGTTCCCGTTTATACTATCAGTTGACGACGCCCTTCATTTTATCGATTTCAATTGTATAGAAAAACGAGCGATTGCTATGCAACGGTAGCTTGGCCGTTATAAAATATGCTACTATTATATACCGTGTTACGGGATTTCGATAAAGATTTACCCAAGCCCGATATTTTTTTGTCAAACATCTCTAGTTGATGACTGAAATTTTCGATAGCAGTCAAATGTGAATAGATAACAGAATCGAGATAAACCAGCCTTGAGACTTGACGGAAGTGAAATCTACTAACAAGAAGCCAAAATTCTGCTTATTTCTTCCGAGAAAAAATCAATTGAATAAAAAAGTTAGATCGAAACAAACAATATAGCTTTTCAAGTGAAGTATAAAGGTTGCGGTCAATTTCAAGGCTATTGATGACTGTCGACTTGCGGTGGACCTGTAATTAAAAATATTTTTGTCTTCGCTCTGTTAACCTCTGGCTTCGCGAAGGCAGGATAATGAAGCGCGTGTCAACTAGAAAAAAGAGAACAAGATGGCAGAGTGTGTGCTTCAGTTGCTATTGACATCTTGTCACTGTGTTTGGTAATCTGGGAAGCAGAAACAAACAAATGGGAATTTATTTGCTGACAATTGTGACTGGTTACTAACATCCGGTAAATAATAGGTGTTTTGTCTTGTCTAGTGGATATATGATTTTGCGCTATAAAGCGAAGTACGTATGACGCTTTTCGCGACGGAAATGCTATACACTGAGAAATTCAGCAAATTTCTCGGCCTCGTGCGCTACGCAGTACCTAGCACGAAATGTACCATATCCTGGTAAAACGATGTGGTAAAAATTCAGATTTATACAAATATATAAAAAAATACATATAATTAATTATATGCTTATGCAAGCTTATTGTATCGAATCGACGGGGGTGGATTGATTGTTGAAAAAATGATTTTATAGATAATACCATACTGCTAGACATGTTTATTTATATTCGAGAGAAGAACGTGTCCTGAGAGCTGAGAATACATACGTGCATAACTTGAAAACTCTTCATGAAACTATAAAAAATGATATACGCCAAAATACGCTGCTGGACCACCTTGTGGAGCGAAATAGTTGTAGTGAACACTGCAATAGAAAGGTAGCAGAGAGGTGACCTAATCGCGGCAAAAAATGTTCTGCAACAAACAAATATTCGATGATTGAAAACATTTCCTATGTCGGTCGCCTGTACGATCGGCAAATGCGATAGCAGCTTTGACCAATTAATTACGAATCAGTAATTTCGATTTCGATGTACACTCGAGAGTGTATCAGATTCCTGAATCATTGACGCCCTATAGATCCGGCGATATGGGAAGGAATAGATACGATGGCGGAAAGCTCCGCAGTGGATCGACCGAAACGTGATCTATAATCCAACAGAAATCAGAGTGCATCTGAGCAGAGGAAGAAAAACGCAATCAGACCAACCTCTGTGGCATTGAAGGTTACGGTTGGAAGGAATTCGAGCACCACCTTCAATGCCATTCTAATGTAGCTCCAGATGACGGCGGTTCAATGCACAAACATGGAAGATCATTTAAGACAGGGCTGAATTCATGTTAGGCTCTTGTAAGCGCCCATAGAAGTGAACCTAGAAAAGTTGAATATAGCTCCACTTCGATCTGCCGCTGCGCATTTATACGCCAGTCGGCATGCTCTTGTGAGACAGCAGAGTCAAGTCCGACACTTATGTTAAAGCAGATTCTCTGCGTGCCAGTAGTCAATTTTGTAGCTAGGTTTCGGCAGTTTAGGTACATTTTGTCCTAAAGGCAGTGAACGTATCGTGCTGAACGAATTCGCAGGCTCGGGGACAACCCCACCCTATCAACGTGCCTCAACCAACGATGGAATAAACTTAACGGAACCAGAGTAGCACTGAAATTTCAGATGAATAAACTTGTCCGCACGATGACGCTATGATGACTTACGCAAGGCTCGTATTGCGGTTAACAGATAGAATTGGGATTGAAGAACAACGAAAATCGCTTTCCCCATCTGATCGTGGCCGTAATGTCTCCTTGATATATATATATAGAGCCAACGAAATGTGTTCCTGCTAACATTTTATCTTCCTATGGCGTCACTAATAGAGCAAGGAGCATTTGCGTGGCTGCTTGAAGTAGCCTTTGCGTAAGTATTGGAAAGCTACTATTCATGAGCAGATGGAACGGAGTTGTACGTTTCTCAAACAGGACAACGACGATGTTCAAGTCGATATTTCTGCGTTCGTCAAACTGATCCCTTTAGGAAAATAAGTTCAATCAAGGACCAACGACTGCACGTCGAATTGTCGCAAATTTGACGAGGATGTTTTTTAAAAACAGGATCTCGATAGAATCCAGCGGAGCACTATCAGTTCCAGGATGCTACGAAATTGCTCCATTACGTAGGCGGAGAGTTCAGTGGAAAACTGGACGGCCGTGTCGAACAACGTTCAGCGTAGCTAAAGCTATGGATATTTGTATGTACAGATATTGGTAGAAAAAAAAAAAGACTACAGCAACAAGTTTCACAAAAAAGAAAGGCCTTCGCGGACATGATGAAGGAAAAAATTGCAAACTTTCGGTCACTTCGGTTTATCACATCACCCGTAAAGAGGTACAAAGGGAAGTGAATCTCGTTTGGCTGGACAGCAGGATACGAAAGCCATCGTTCTGTCCGTGCCAAAACTTGTATGGAGCATTACGGCAACTGTCAATGCGTACCTCAGATACTGTTTACTACATTTTTTCTTTATCTATTACGGAATAGAAAATGTCCATCAGATCTTTGAACCGATCTATGTACCCTGATGTATTCGCAAATTTACGTTCTTCATGACCGGTCGTTCATGTTAATTATTGGCATCGCCAGAGCTGGTACTGATTTAACTCTATAATAATCTAATACGGCAGGAAATGGCCTACTCTGCTATCATCAGCTCGTCCTCTCTTTCAACCCGCCTCATAAGGAAAATTAGATTTATTTTCAATGTATGAAACGAAGTCGCGCACTCGTACAGCTACACTATTTGTATGAATAAAGCAAAATAAAAATATCTTAATAAGAGAGAACCAAGAAAATTAATTCTTCTAGTAATAAACGCGCATTTTCTAAATGTACCTTCAACATTCTTAATGTAATTGGTTGGAGTGTTCTAAATACATATCTGACATCTGCTCGATGTTCACATACACGAATATTATGATAAACAATTGAATCCTCCACATCTGAAGCAGACGACTCTGTGACAAACCCTCGAAATCTAACAACGTCAGTTTGACTTGGTGGCGCGAAAAGATGTAAGGCAAAATATAGGTATTATTAGACTCCAGTTTTATTATTATATGACGGTATTGCCGATAGTATTTGATAAAGATTCTTGGATAGTTTTTTGCATATAATAAATAACTCTTTAACATGACATCTAGTATCTGCCGATCCGAGTGTTGTCTGTGTCTATATATCTTACCTATAGAAAAGCAAACGCTCTAGGGAAAAAAAGACGTGATCACTAAAGTGAATAATTTAGACAAGTTATATTCAAAGTTACTTATACATATACATTTTATATAAATCTACAATCAGCAAATTAGATATACTGCTACAGGATCGTGTCTGCCCATTATCTGCAGTTATGTTGCGGCGTCGGAACGAACCGTTGAATGTCACGAAGTGTTGGTAAATCTCAATTGGGTTTATGCAAAATTAAACGAGCAGAAACACCGCTACACACTGAACTCATATTTGTTAAAATGTACGACATTAGATGACAGCGGACACCCCGTTGCATCTTCTAATGATTGTACTTCAAGTGTAGCCGCCCGTGAATCACCATAAGATCGTTTTCGATAATATGGAAGTGACAAAGAAGCACCTTGTTCTAGCAATCGGTTCCCTGCCTATGCAGCCTAACCTCCGAACTTCTGTTTCTTACTATTTTGTATACATTATCAAACCGTCTTCTTCATCGTGCTATTGACGTAGCCGTCACATCGTATCGATAGATAACGGGCGCGTACCATGCGTTCGGACGTATTTCTATTTAAATTTCAACTGAATACGTCCGAGTGTTACCAGATGACGTCAGGATTTACGCATTTTATCGGATACTCGTGGGAAATACAACTACTTTCGCTATTTAATGTACCACGAACACACATTACTCAACAGCGAGGAAGTAGTTTGATCAACACCAATCATATGTTTACTGTGATTCGTGCCGATTGAGTCCTAGTATAATGTTTACATGAATGAATAACCTGTATGATTGAGCACTCAGGACCTTTGGGGTGACGCGGGCGACTAGTGTATTTACGATTATAAATCGTAGCCTTGATGACAAATATGGGTGCCGAGACCAAGGATGTTGACTGAGGAACGCTAAAACATGGCAATGGCTAGTTCGTTAAGACTTAAGAGATTATGTCGAGAAACAAACGATATGAGTCAAGCTATTAGGTGCCAATCAGACTAAATGAAGAAGATAAGTGGCAGCTAGAAGAAATAGTAATAACATGACTAAAATTGTCCTCTAAGACGCACCTCTAATAAATCCAGCTGGTATAAGTCGAAACAGCTGTCCACGAACGTTTGTCTGTTATGTGCGATGCTGTTTCAGCGATGATTGAACAATACGAATTCAACATTGCTGATGTCGCTGCTGTCAGCGGCGATACCGCTTCTGACGCCGCCAAATGCCCTCGAGCAACCGCAGGCTGCAGCCAAACAGAGGCCTTTTCCGCCACCCAGCGTTAGGTGGCAGCAGTACGAGATTTTCGTCCATATCTGCACCAAGTTCAGTAGCCGGCAACCATTCGTTCGAATTTTGTCTTTGTGGTCTTACATGGCAAGGCTAGATGATATTGTGGTCAGTTATCTTGCGTTTGTTAAAATGAGGGTGCGGCCAGGATATTAGCAAATACAGAACTAGTAGCGAGTGTAGTAGCCGAGTGGGACATTTAAAAAATGTCCCACTCGGCGATATACCGTAATCGCATTTGATGCGGTAATGAACACTGCTACCGCCGCCCCTGCGGAACTCGTAATTGCTCTCGTTGTATAGGGGCAGGCGTGTGGGGGATATATTGCTTCTGCAACTGACATGGTCACCGGTGGTAAGTGATGGGTTACGGGCCTACGACGAGCTTGTGTTACGCCAAGAGAGTCGTCATGGAACAAAAGTTTATGTATACCTATGCATAGATGTTTCAGACTCGTGAGCTAGAAGCTTCGTTGAGAATAGTAATGATAACAATATTACGGTGACCACATTTTGTTATTTTCATTTTTTGATGCTGTCCATTGTCTCCTGTCAAAAAGAAGATTACGCAAAACGTTTAAACTATTGTACAAATGTAGGAAGATAAGCTAGTCTTTCATATGATGGAGGGCTTTCATTTCGAGGAAATCTGGTTTGTCCCTAGGTAGACTCCTTAGTTATTTTTGATCGTTTATTATTTCTCGATATTTCGTAGCGTCAATAGCGCCATCGCCGTAACACCGTCTATACGATACCTATGATTAAGCACATACAAGCAATGAGACGATAAACTGCAATGCTGCTATGGCCAAACAAGCTCAGTACGTACTTATATAATAGGGCTTTACATAAAAAAAATTCCGTAAAACAATAGACATCGATAGTTGCATAGAGCTTGCAGTTCAGTAATTACATTACTAATTATAGAAGAAAGACCGTTCATCGACTTTATAAGACACAGTGTTTGTGGTACTTTTAGATAACCGTGGGCAAATTTGTTAAAAATACTATGCATTGAACACTACTATGAAAGTGTGATACGTGATTTCAATTAACGAAAGCATGTTACCGCATCAACTGCAAAAATTTAAGCTCAGATTAAAGCTCCGTCCCGAAACTTCACACTAAATTAACTTTCGATTTCGCATCATGCACTTCACTAACTGTGCAAGAGGGATTATCTTCATGTACTTATCTTCATGTAGGTAACAGCAGAAAATGCATATTCTATCTGTATTGGCCATCTTAAGACCGTGCCTTGCGACTCATTTCCAGTTCATGCTCGAGAGTTTATTCAGTAAAAGCTTTGCTATTCTTGGTCTTGATAGTGTTTCTCTGCCCATATTAGAAATAAATGTATCCAGATCATTTTTTCTCATAGTTCAGGAAATTCGGACCGTTATCAAAGAATATTTCGTGTGTTTAAAAAATTAGCCTCTAGGTACTTCAACGCAAAACTTTTCAAATGTACCATTCACAAAACGTTATGTTCTCTAGCATATATGCGTTATGTTCTCGTAGCTCTATAGTCTAGCAAAAATGTTCCCCTTGGTCGTCGCTTATTTGAAAGCATTAGCAGTAAGAGAGAAGGGCTTTTTCTCGGCTAGATTTTATTAGTTTCTGTCGGCGTTGCTCTGTTAGCACCAAGTTGAACCGCAAACTAGTTTCTTATTCGGTAACGCCATGTCGCAAATAGCTACCCTTTGCCCTTGACTATCCTTTGCTTAACTATAATCCCAGCTAAGTATAAGTTCATCAAGCTCTCCTGTTCCGGTGAACGTTTGATTTGCTTATCTATTTTCCTGACAGGGGGCAATTGAAATGCATTATGCCACATCACCAGCAGGATCATACGGGTCCAGATGGGTCATACGGGCCCAGAAGGACAACGAAAATAGATTTTTGTTTTTCGTTCATCTGCAAACGGTCACGTCACCTGCTGTAAGGAACACGTAGTTGCCCCAAGCTAATTTGACTTTCCTATGAGTATATCGTTAGATGCATTACATCATATGGAAGAACGGATATACTCGTCCAGCTGGCCACCAGAACTGTGGTACCTTAATATAATTGATCAGACTTATACAACGCGACAACTGTGCAGAGATGTTTTTAGTCTCATAATTCGGGTAAGGGCTTTTAAATGAACATCGTTCCTTTCTGGTGCATACTGAGACGAACCCAGTTGCGCATCTCTACTAACCTGATCAGCCACTATTGCCACTATGTAGTGTCTTTATAGGACAGCTTTGCGTATCTCACCTATACGAGAAGCTTGGCGCTGATATACGTCGCGTCTGTGTGTGCCTAGCGTCGCCTTCTGGGACATTTGGCCAGCTTCTGTTCATCTTATTTTTTTTTAACTTCATTTTGAAATCATTTCACTAGTAGCACTAGTAGTACGGTATTGAAATTACTGTCAGCCTACAGCTAATTGTAGCGTGGATACATAGACCATATGTGCGCTCATAGTAGAACAAGGTGGCTCAAGAGAGGAAAACTATTGTTATTGAGCTAGATCTTTTTCAGAAAAAGCAGTCATTTTGTCTAATCAATTTTTTATACATATCTAAAATCTTGTACTCGATGTGACCTCGATTTGCCCCCTTTACTGCATTCTGAAAGAAATACTTGTGGTTCAGTGAAACACTGAAGAGTGAAATTTCGAGTTGTCTGTTTGATACGCATACAAGGTCTTGTAAGACAATATAAGCATAAGCTGCCCTATCGGAATAGCTAAAAGTTACTAAATGTAAGCAAATCGCTTATATATAGTGCTACCATCCTAAACTGTTAGATGAATGACTTTCAATTGCTGCAACTGACGGAAGTTGAGTGGTTCAACATGGAAGCCCTGCCAAGGGGCTGCTTGCACCTGAAGGGTGCTATCTTTCTTGAAAACAAGTGCTATTATACTTAATATCATTGTTAATGTTATCCGCTTTTTTTACAGCCGCTGAAAACAATACGAAACATACAGAAATAATACATGTGGGCACCGTGAATTGATATGAGATGACAGGAGTGTCAATGTTGATGCGGAAAAAATAAAGAAGCAAAAACAACATGAACGGTATCTTGAAATGAAATCAGGTACATTCTGCAGACGTAATGAGGCGGTGGCGTGGCGTCGCGTCGCGTCGAATCGCCCGTTAACGGCCCTTTACCGTAACGATCGAAATGGGTGAGTACAGAGGGTCATACGGGTTGCTTGAGGCCCGTATTCTGTCGCCAACGCGACGCTGTGACCCGTTAAATAAGAAGAGGTCTATGTAGCTATTACACGAGGCCGGTAACTTCGTTTTATTATTTTTCTGCCGTCTACCATAATAGTCGGAAGGCAGAAAAGAAAGAATATGCTGTGATGCGATAAATTGAGAATATTGACCCAGATCCACATTGGGTCAACTACTTGTTCCTGTTATCATAGAATATACTATTTCAAATGAGCGGACATTAAGGAAGTAAGCTCGTATTCCCCTGATGATCCTGTACGTGTACGATATAATGTATCTTGACAGCAAGTCATTGTAGACCTTGTGGTCGTTGTAAATGCAGTTGCCGTACATCAATACGAGTTCGGTGTCGAACTGATAAGCAGCTAGGTGCGGGCTTGTGGTAGCGATAATAGCTTGCGCTCACAACAGGCACTTACAAACTTTAGTACGCCAATCAATTCGGAAATGGTCTGGCTACTGATAACCCAGTTAATAACGAATGGATATCGCCGTAAAAATACATTATCTTTATAATACAGTCTAAATAACTGTATACGTCTGGTTGTACCCGAACCCCGAATCATGATGACTATGACAAATATTGGGTCGTTGAGTGAATCACAATGACTGACTCGATAATGGAAGCGAACGCCAACCAACGCAACGCCACTTATGGCTGTTCAGGAATCGCTCATTTTGAATAACTGATTTAATCTCTGACTTTAATTGAGCGTAATTCTTATTATTTTTGCATATAATAATATTCATAGCCTGGACAGAGTAGCGCCCTCTATTTTTCGCGCGAATTTTTTCGAACAAGCTTTGGGATCGTATTGCAAATGTCATCGGATGCTACCAACCAGTTCTGGTATATTGAAAGCTTTCGATGTTTCGTATCGACAATTATAACCCAAGCCAATTCTTCCTACCGTATCCAACGATTAGTGTCTATCAACGCCATTTTTATTTTACTCATCTATGATTTCGATGATGATATTTCGAAAAATGACCAAGGCGCAAGGATCCCATCGGCAGTTGTTCATAAAGTGAATTTGACATTTGCCCTAGTCGACTCAGAGCATCGTGCCGCTTTGGCTTCACAGTATAAATACATCCAAAATCTGCTGGGTAACAGGGTAAGACTCGAAAACACGGAGAGTGGGGACCGGCAAGGTTAGCAGTGGGATTTGAAAATAGAAAACAATTACATATCCTATTGCTAGCTGTCTGTTTGTTTAGGGTTTGTGCGTACGCGTGTTATTGATTTCTCTTGTCGTGTGACTAGGTTCATCGCGTTATGCTCGAGGCTTAACAGACAACGTTGCCCCCAGGTGCTTTGTCTCGTGTCACTCTTATTTTACTATTTCTCCAGGTGTTCAATTTTTATCCATTATTTTTCTTTGTCGCCCTCACCGTTACCGCCACTGTGTTACATGTTGCCTTTTCGGAGACAGGCGCGCAGGTGAAAGAGGACAAATGAAAAGATACATTCTTTTGTCATGCTTCCTGCGCTTTTGTTCACTCACCCTTATAATAGCGTGTCCACCTTCGCTTTCTTGTTCCTTATCTATCTCATATGGATTCCGCCAGTTGATCGCCATTATTTGATTGGACCGTTACGCGAAAATCGGTGGTATTCTTTTATTGTCCACTTGTCGTTTAGTGCCTTATCGAAACCTTCCTGGCAAACTTTTTCGTTAAGTTTGCCAGAGTTAAACCAAAACTTAAGCTTAGCTGGGCACCCAAATAACAATGCGACGATCACTCCAAAGTCTGATCCAACAGTACCAGCGATTAAGTGAGTCCATCTCGACTGATACAAAAGCCCGCTTCATAATATATATCATCGCGACGGTAATGGTAGCAACATCAAACTGAGCTAGTACTTACATAACCATGATGATTATAAAAGTACCGCGCTATTGATCCTACAAGTAAGATAGTTTTACTTCCACTACCGCCGGTCGTCAAAGGAACCACACTAGACATTTCCTCTTTCGTTTGCTATCCTTATATCCTTATTTTCCCGCGCCTTCGAGCGTTTTTCCCACAGCACTGACAATTAAATGCACTTACATTCATAAACATGCACACACTCGTAAAATACCACAGAGAGACCGGATGGTTCTATGTTAAAGACGATACAACCGATTGACCGAATAATGTCCTTCAACTCCTTCCACCACAGAGAGAAACTGTTGCCCCACCATTAGCGTTTTCACGACTCGTCATTTTCGACACGACGCGTTTGCAGATTCTCCTGGTTTGTCTGTCAGTGCGGGTTCGTATTTGCTTTGTTTCTTTTTTCTATCGCTATGCGTATATCATCAACCCCCCACCACCAGCAGTATCAGCGGCATCATTGAATATCATCCTATGGGGAAAGACAGTCATCGCTATCTTTTCTTTTTTTTTTTTTTGTTTCAGCGGTCGGGTTCGCCTTCTTATAGAAGGAACGACCAGCCTGTGGCGGTAACCACTAATAATAAGCTTACAATAAAATTCCCGCTCAATTAATCTGCTTACAAATAAGCATATCAGATGGTAGCCAATCACTTTTCAAAGATCTGTGGGAGAACTGCAACGCTGTTATAGAAGACGGCGTAACAATAGAACAAAAATTAGAATCGACAACTTGGATCTGTCTCTTTCCTCATAAATTTCATCTTAATTCCACAAACATTTCCTAATATATTTTTGTTCGTCTTCAGTAAGTAGTTGTTTTTTACCCGCTGGTAAATTAGTGGCGTTTTTACGGCCAGTGCGGTTAAGTAGAAATATGGCTTCCGTAAAATTAAGTTGAGTTCTAGCGGAGAGATTACAATATATGTTGTTTCCGCGTCTATTCGCTGTTCCCTATTAAGGTTGCGATAAACCTAGTTTATAACTGAACATGCATGAATCAAAACAATAAATCTATAAAGGACAAGACCGTGATGGTCGGTTTGAAAAAGATGAGTTAATAAAAAGTGTTTTTTAAATCTGTTTTATAAAGTCTAATCCCCTTTAGGCGGAGCGTTGCGTATCTCAGTTTATTAAGGCCTTCACAACGTGTCTTTGCCAGTAGGACAAGCTCTCAACAATGCAAAATCATTCTAAGGAATTTACGTTGGCTCTGGAAGAAATGATACATGACTTTGTAAAATCAAATTCGTTGCCATGTTCCATCAAGATTGCCCCATTGCTTTACACAATCGTGCAATTGTCCTGATATGCAGTTACCTAGTGATCCATATTTTTTGTCCTTAAATCTTGGCTCGGTCTTAACGTTTTTGCTCTTCTTGCAAAGACAGTTCGATCGATTACACATTTTATTAGCTTTGATCTTACTCTAGGTTTTCAACTGTGTTAGGAAAATCGATCGATGCTCGGCGGCATTTTAGTACTTACAGCGGATGTGGCTAGACGTATTCGATTTGCAAGTCTGGTCAGCCAAACCAAACCGATGTTTTGGTGACCCAGCATTATATCTGATTGCATAAGGGGCATTCGTATTTGTTGTGTAGTCATAATCCAAGCAAACGCAATGAAATTGCTTCTATACAAGTCAATCTGCCGTGGATGTTCATAGATCTAGTTTACGTCGCGTCGTCTCATATTCGAACAGCGCATACGTATAGGACTACTGGTATAGAAATTACTTCTCGTTCCATTTTCGAAGAACAATTTAACCGCTTTAGCTATTTTCGACGTTAGAATTTATCAAGACACGATATTGACGTCAGTGTAGAAGATTATGAGGTCCATGAAGTACTTGTTCGTCGTATTCCACCAAAATAGTAGGAATAGAATATTCGCTTCTTATGTCCACGATCGCGTACGATCGATTATATATTTGTGTGTTTTACGTTCGGTTTGACGGTACAGTCATCGATAGCGAATTGGAAAAACATCGTACATCGTAGTAATGGCATGACGACGATAGCCGTCGTCGATAGGTCGCTCACCATAAGGGGTTGGGTAATGTCCCTTTCTCGTCCGTTTCAAAGGATTATTAAAAGTCTAGCCCCTGCTGTACTATGCTGTTCTGTGCTGCCTGTCTGCCTGTTCCACTAGGATGGAAGGCACCGAACAGCAGTACCCAATTTGCCACCCGTAGCCGACGGGCAAAGGAGCAAACTTGCCACAACCATTCACTATCAGACCTGCACCTCGTCCTCAGCCGTAAATAGTTGACTGCCAGCTGAACGTTTAGCTGCATAAGCGCGCTAGCATCACAATACATCAGCCGATCGTCTACCACAGCGCCGTCGACAATGCAGCCCTCGCCGCCCACGACAATAGCAGCAGCACGTCAGGCACAAATCGCACGTTTCACACTGTCCCTTCCCCGCTTCATTCACCGTTACGAATCGCTGCTGCTACTGCTACCGTCAACCCACGGCCGTCCTCGCCTCTGCCATTGACGGCCGCTTTTCAGGCGACGGGAATATAGATAGAGAAAGGCCTACAATGAAATTGAATTGCTGGCTCTACCCAAGCTGGTTAGTGTTCTATTTGAGATGGTTAGGCCTGGATGTACCGAGCGATCTCGTTCGTACACAGGTGGATCAGATAGTCTAAACTTACCAAATAAAAACACAGATACGCGTCGGGTTATAAGATATCCCGTTTATGCATTTCAAGGCATGATAATGGTGATAATGTCCACCAAAGAGTGACACACAATGATAAAGTAAAATCGGTTATATTTCCGTCCGTGTGTCCGTGGTCTAGGTCATGTCGAATATAACTGCCGATCGTTACTGAATTATTACACGAACTATGACCAGGACGGCTCAACAATGTCAGGTATATTGCTGCGTAATAATAAATGCTATCTACCGCACTACCACTTGTATCTAATCAGCAACTGCTGAAGCTATAATGTTTTTTCGTTAATTCTTTGGATCCATGAGTGTTAAGAACTGCAGATATGCAATCGTATTAGGTGTAAATTATTGACATCGCCATAAAAACAGTTGCACTTGATATGTCCTTATTATCTAAGTAGGATGTGGGTCGCTGGACGTTGATGGACCAGAACTACCCTGCTTTCACGCCTTCGATCTGTGTCTGTTCAACACGATTTTAAAACTATATACGATTAGTCTAGAATCACCTTACCTTATACGTATCTAAACCTTTAACGACGAAGAAGACCGATACGTGTAAGCACCTCGTTGAAAAACCGTTCGAAATATTTCGTTTACAAATCCTGCTATTCAGAGCTGTATCCTAGTGGCAAAAAAAGTAAACAAGTGTGTCTTAAACGACTGTTATCACACGCGTCAATGTTTCTAGGAGGCCTAGGAAGGATATCTATTTGAAAACATCAGAGAAGGAAACATGGTAGCCAGTTTTAATAATTAAACGGTATTTTCTTTTTCTGCAAACCGGTACACTTTTAAGCAAGTGTTTTCACATATTTGGAACAAGGGCAAAGCAAACAAATTATCTAAAACTACACCCGCCTAAATTAGAGATACGCAATATTGAACGTATCTCTAATTTTATTTTAAGCGACTTATTACCTAAGTCGCTTTCATCGTAACTCACTGGCCTGAAAACTAGTTGACCAATTGTAGATTTTAATGGATGACCTTCTCGCGATACCAGGTTAGGTTTGCTTTATAGTATTGTTGTACGGACCAGTATCCTTCAATACGATGTAACAAATAGCAAGAACAATTCCAACGATCCAGACGCTAGAAGATGAAACAGGTAAACCCTCAACCTGCCTATTATATACGTAACATATTTTGCCGTTCCCGCTCATATAAAACTTCTATGACAACCCATAGCAGTTGAATAGCGTCCTTGTCGTGGCCTTCACAGTTCTGTACGCAAAGGAGTACTGGCTCAGCGAAGTAATTATAAAATAATGAGGAATTACATATTCACGTAAAAACAACTTTCATTTAAACTAATTGTTCAATTATATATATATATTCGCATATTATAGTATAAAGGTTTCGTTATAATCGATCTTTCGCCAAAATACGGCTGAAGATGGTAGTGTTTGTTTAATAGTAACTGATCAGAAGGGAGATTCTTATTGGAACCTCGTTCATTTATGGCTATCTACTTTGTTATCGTTGTCCTTATATTCATCTGCAAGCGAGCAATTTAGTTGTTTTATGTTTCTTATTAGCCCAAAAAAACCACCATTATAGCAATTACATGGGGAAATTAAATCTCTAACTTCTAGTCTTTTTCTAACTCTACTAGTCGAGCAAATTAAGTGTGCGAGATGGAACGAAAACAACTGCAATACGGAAAGTGGAAAGAGACCTCAGTGTGACGAAACGGATCTCGGTTATTGACGGCCTAATCATACGGTAGCATCTAAATGGTGGTAATCTGTGAAGGGCGGACGCATGCAAACAATAGGATATGTGAGCAGACCGACTTTTCCAGATCCGAATACAATGTGTGGAACAGAGACATCCCGCGCATTGACCCGAGTTGTACGATCATACCTTAGGCCTCCATACAAATGTCTTCATGCACCCCGACCGGAGCTTTAGGTTGTTGAAATCATCTCCTTTCCGTAATGAATTAGCTAAATTAGGGAAGATGGTTATGAGACGGAACGACGCTCGAAAAGAGACCTTCCAAAAGATTTTCGTCTAATGCCACTGTCCCAACGCTACTGCACTCAGCGTCTGATACAGCTACGCCTCACTCAGAAGCCATTTTCTCTACGTAATCTTTGATGACAGTGTAGAACGAAAAAATAAACGAAGCCAAATCATTGAGCTTTACCCGAAGATGAAGACGATTACAATGGATTGATCAAAACGAAGTAAATATCGATAAATCGTGGCGCACCGCGCCGGCGCCAGGGAACCAGTTATTGTATATGGCTCATCGTAATTGTCTTCAGTGGTCAGCGAATCACTCAAGACTGATTTGCTTACCTGGAAACAAAAAGAGAAACATTAGTTATCATTATGTCAAATCAAACTCTACCCATCTAGATAAAATAAGGAAAAATATAGATGTCGTATCACTGAAGGATTGAGTAATACAAAGCCACAGCTGTAGTCTCTTGTCTCTGTCAGAAATACGTTGTTCATTCCTTATGAGTGTGTCACATGTTTTCAAAAGAAGCTGGATACAAATATAGACATGGAAACAAACTACTTAAGTCGTAGAGACGGAGGTAAGCTCCAACGTTCTTGCCCGATACGTCTATTGGGTAACGACTATCATCCTCAAAGACAGCTCCTAATATATAGCAAAATATGATTAAATTGCCAATTAAAAGAAAGTTTCAGAAGTTGGAAATGTTGAAAGCAACTTATACTGGCGCTATGTGAAGACATGATCTCATACTAACTATACTGTCACTATTGATTGGTTGTGAGTGGCATTACGTGTTGACTTTAGGACAAGGCTCTGCTTCGCCTGAACATGCTCGTTAGCCTATAATGACAATGCGTGCAAATCAGTTACTATTCATAGACTTTAAGGTACAAAGAAATGCTGTTATTAAAGTGAGCCGCTTACTCCATCATATTTTACAATCAAAAACATAGTCATCCTCAAATGTAAGAACGGTGGCTGTTATTTGTTTCAACGCTGAGCGTTTTTATTGTGATTGCTCCCTTGAAACGCTTCTGTCATCTTACTATTATGTAGTTCAATCTTTGTCGACTATTTACTGCGTACTTTATGTTTCTTCCTATCGCTAATTCAGTCAATTAACTACCACTGGTAATGTCCAATCAATAGATGGTATTGTGAAAGGGCTAACAGACTGGAAAGTAGGAAAGGTACAGCCTTTGTTATTAGCAAATTGTATGCCTAAACTTAAGTAGAAGAATCGGGTCGTCGGCAGACCGTTGCTTTAAAACTTAGCTTGATCTTGTACAGCAGTCGTGACTAGTTCACTTTAAAACAGAAGTTCGAAAAGGTCACGGAAGGTGTTTACCATTGTACCATCTCGTACAACGTTATTTACAAAACCCACAGAGAAGAGAGGGAAGGCTAGTCGCCATCGCCATTTTGAATCGTGGCGCATGTACCGGCAAAGCGCTAAAACTAATCAAATGTGGAATGATAAAAGCTAACAAAAAATAAACGAGAGAAAACTTATCGCACACAAAAGTTATCTTTTCAGTTATCTAAGAATAGGCTATTCTCTAAGTTAACTGATCATTTTATAGATTTAGCTACACAGCTACCACTACACATAGGTATAGACGTAAAATAACGGATGTGTCTTACTAGTTGAAATACGATATATATAGATATAACTCATTACTTATATCTCGTTAAAATCAATATGATACTATTCTATTGGATATTTATAAAATATATATTTTGTGGTTCGACTGTATTTGCAACCTTGCCCAGATGGCCTTCAAATTAAAGCCTGAGTTGTACCATTTAGCCTTAGGTTTTTTGAAGGATCTATCGCAAAACGTATGAATGAGAAAAAAAATGAAAAAGCAAAGAAAAAAAAAGGAGAAAAAAGCAATAATAGTTTGAGCGGCTCGAGAGCCGATGCGGAACGTCAACCATATCAGTGGCTAATGCACCATGATAATTCGGTCATTTGTTCTGTTAGCTCCTCTTACAGGATACAAAATCACGCGCGGTGCTCTTTTTCACCGCACCATAGGAAAAGAAAACCTCAGTATAACGCGGTATCTTTCGACAAGACTTCACAGTGCAGGAACTAATGCAAAGCCTTGTTATCCTATGCGGTAAGAAAGCCATTGGTCCAGATAGGGTCTTTAGCAAGTATCTAAAATGCGTTGTCGTTCAGGTCCCGTGCTGGACGGCACTATTTAATAAGAGTTAGTAATAATACTGGTACATTCTTAGTTTACTGGGGAGATACTACTCTATTGGCGATGTCTAAAGGATAGAGCGACCCTACCGCCGATATCAGGGCGGGGAAAGCTGCTTTTGATCTGCTGACTCAGAAACTGCCACTTGAAGAGCGTACATCATAGAACAACATAGATCCCAGAGAGAACGCTCCACAGAAACGGCGTGCAGGGTCCTCATAGTCGACGTCAAGAGGACAATGGCCTCGTCACGCAACCGGCTCTAGGTGACACTCATCGACTTTGAGGTAGCTTTCGATTCGATGTTTAGGGACAAGGTTACGCTCACGCTGGCCGAAGTCGTCGACCCTACGAATATGTTCAACCTAATTGCTGCAATTCTACAGGGGAACAGAATAACTATCGACGGCGGATTCCTTCATGTAGGCAACCGGCCTGGCCTAGGGAGATGACTTAAGCCCATGCTTATTCTTCACTTGGTGAAGGCCCTCCCTAACTGGACAAGAGGATCAAACAAATCAAGTCATCTAGTATACAGACGATTTAGTTATATCCGGGTCAAACACATTCTAAGTGCAGCAAGTTCTAACCCGTTTTCATGCAGCCATCACAGACTTTGCATTAACCTATGGTCAGTCCTGATCAAAACGCAGGCGATTTAGGAGGGGGGTGGGACAGCAGCCAGTGGCACCTTGTATCTCGCTAGTTTAGCCCTCGCCTATGTAAATATATATATATTTATATATATATATATATATATATATATATATATATATATATATATATATATAGGTTTTCGTGTATGACGTTCGCCTTATCCGCAAGCGGCAGGAGTATTACTGCATACATCACCAAAAACGAAGAAATGCAATGTTAGGGCGCAAACCATTTCATCGCTTGTTCCTAGCAAGCTCTCGCTACATAGAATACGCATCATTTGGGGAAATCTTACAATAAAAACGGCAAACGATTAGATCGCGTCAAAGCTTCGCGTACATTTTAGATGACTCGCCATTGCCGTCCAAAGGCCTACTTCGTTCTTTCGAGGTTCCAGCAATGGAAGCCTTCAAGACGAATTTCATAAATTGGAAAATACAATTTGCAGAGGTTTATGAGGATTTCTTGCTTCAAGTGCATTTAGGAATAACGAGTGGAAAGAATCGAATAGGCTGAACAGACTTCTTCTCGCTGGCTTTTCCGTGCATAGGTCCCATTTTAGGCCCTGTAGGAAACAGTTTCCAGGAGCTCGATCATATATGTGGGTGCTCCAAATGCGAGGAAAACTGTAATAGATACCATGATGCTCAATGCTCCCTGGAATTACCTCTAGGACATCTGTCATATTTCGCAAACTTGCTTCACATAAGTCAGACGACGCAGACTACTTTAAATGGCTTTATATACGTTCTTCGATATTAGGATATTGCGTTGTCGACTTCTGTTTATGAAATTTTGCATGAAGCTTTTAATAACTACAAGCAAAAAAGTGAACAAGTGTAATTTTGTTTCTTTATATATATATATATATATATATAATTTAACCTTCCTAAAATTTTTAAGCGTAAATTAATCTGGTGCAATTAGGATAATTATTAAATTTAAGGTCGATATGATATATCAGAGGTTAGTTTCAGACTTTCGTTCACGCTAACTATCCTGTGTCTTCGGTTACTAAAATGATGTTGTATTTAGGTGAACCTTGCCTTCCGTACCTGGCTTTAATCGAAAGTCCAATGCTGTGAAGCTGGCTTGTTCTTATAACAAACGACTGTTTCAGTTGGGGTAACAATAGAGAGACATCAACACTGTCGGTACAACAACATAGTCCGAACCTTAACAACGACTATCGTCATTCTAAAGATCTGAGGAAGAGAGGTTTATACAATTCAGTGGCATGGGTAATCAGCTGCCCGGCTGCTTCACTTTGGTATAGCGGTGCATCTTGTACTGTTCCTTGAATTCGTTCATATAATATACCGACCCAGTCACCGTTCAAATCGAATCCTATCGATCTAACGGTCACGACTGCGCGAGGTCTTGGCCACCAGCTTTCAACGCCGTTACCATGATTACTAAATATATACATAAAAAATATTCACAAACTACTTCAGCGAAGTTCTTTACCTTGAAAGCAGCTGTTAACAAATTGATGCCAACTAGATAGACAGTTGATTGTCATAAACTAAGTGAGCGTGAAGTGCCAACCTAGGCAAGACGCTATTTAGTTCATGGTTGTTGCACGACACTTGATCGTGCTACCGTTGTCGCTGTCGCTTGTGACGTTTAGCGTATTTATGAATATAGGACGCCCGTGACGCTGGTGCCTTCGACGATGACAAATTTTTGGTCGAAGTAATCAAAGCGCAGTAACATTTCCTCCAGGTTGTTTTCGCCGAAACGACTCCGATTTAAAAAAAAAACATCCACCGGTTAATAATAGACCAAAAGTAATGAATCCAGTCTGTCTGAGTTTCCTACTATCATGTAGTCGAATAGGTATGTGTTACGTCCATACGTGGATTCTTATCGTGTGCTCCTGTGCGTGGGTGTGCGTTTTTATATAGCGGGGTCAACATGAATCTTAGTGGCCACGCTGCCGACAATATAATTATTTCTCTGTAGCCTCTCTGTATATTTGTGCGTGTTACCGATTGTTTGATTGGGTATCAAAAAATTTGCTACTTTATTAACCGAGCCATTCATGATGTCGCAAAGGGCTATTATAAACGAATAGACGCATTTTTGCACTTTGTTTTTTTACAGACAGGAACGAAGGCCTGTGGTCACATCTATATAGAAACGATGATTGACGATACTGGATATAAATAGTGAATCGAAGATATGAGTACGGAGTTGTGACTAGCATTAACAAAGACAAACCATTTCAATTTACTTCGAACTGTAGAAACAAACTCAATATAATTGGCCCATTTTGTAGACAACAGCCGATTGCCCAGCCGCGCCGACCCAATATTTCTCAATTAGGTCTTGTGAAGCCGTAGTTAGAGTTCGTCAGTAGTTATTTATGCAAGTCGGCTTCTCGTACCATCAGATACTCGTTTAACCGATATGACAATCGAAACTAAACACCGGCTGTGGTCAACTTCTGTTTTTCGTACTTTTTTTTTTTTTATTGTATTCGAAAGCAGCTATATGGGAACACTCCTGCGTAGACCCCCAGCCGACGAAACCTCAAGGATCGAAACCTTACTTGGAAAAATGTTCGATGTACACCCGTACCGAGTGCCAGCCTTTATATTGAAACTGAAAAATGCATAAGACGAGGGAATAGGTTAAATCCCAGTATTTGCCCCTATAGTCTCTGTTTTTGTTTTTACTTATATCAGCGCCTGTGAGCACAGTGGCTATTCGTTAGCTCAAGTTCTTTACATTGATAAAAGTTCCTTTACCGTGTGTTTATGTGCATTTGTAATTCTTACATCGTTATGCTTGGATTAACATGCCCCACGGAGCTATCCAGTGGCTGGTCTAGCCCTAAAAGGAGCATAACAGTGACGAATCGTTAAAAAAACAATTCTATAAGTGCAAGTATACAAAAAAAAAAAAAAAAACAATACGTAATTTTCTTGAATGCGCAATTTAGAAATCCATTGAATTATGGAACTGTGACTTTCATTTAATATATATATATATATATATATATATAAGCTTGGAAAGTCGCTGTCAATCTACAGCAGGGTAATGCGAATGGAACTAGTGTATAATGTATATATGCTAAATTGAAAATGCGTATACTTTAAGTTTACTAAAGTTACATTGAGCCGGTTACCCAAACCATTACAATTTTGGTAAAGTTGTAATGATCTACCTAAATGAGATACGATCAGTTCTCCTTGGACTGATTAAACGGCGTGGTAATTCGTTATTTTCTGCACGCGGTCAAGATAGACGTAACGATTAAGTATGTGGTATTTGGTTAGTTCATTTAGTTTTATTTGTTCATTAGTTATATTTGGTTAGTTAGAGAAAGAAATGGTTTCTAGATAGATGAAAACACCGTAAAATGCGTCCCGCTTTTTCTGATATAGTCAAAATTCTATGTCCGTCATGACGCGCTTAATACAACACCAAAATAGTACCCGTAGCTAAAACGTAACCCGTATAGTTGCCCGGCAAAGATCAATGGTCACCCACACAAAGCTGAAACCACCGCATTTCCTGGTGATTTAGCTCGTCAATAATGTTAACGACATAAATTAGACCATAAACGATAACAGCCGGCGGACTATTCAAAGATATACGTATGTTTTAAGGTAAAGCAGTGAACCATTTACTCCAACCACAGCTAACGATAAAACCGACTAAGCGTCTCCGATTGCCGGACAATGAAGCACATAAAAATTGAACAAATCTATACGTTTAGAACAAATTGTACTGTAGTCCCAGTTACAAACCCAATGCGTTTTTGCCTACGCTTACAGCCACATTCGGTCCGTCCCTGTTGTGTGTTAATTGTAAAATGTGTAGATGGTTTCTTTGAGTGGGTCATTTCTACAAAAGCAACGGGATTAGTTGGATCGTCTAACATCGTCGTACTTATACTTCGCACTAAGGCCATGATGGGTCAAAAGTTAATGTTCACAAGGATGAATATGGCAATGGTAAAAACGATACGCTTTCAGACCTTCGTTAGGAAGCATAGATCAATAGCAATTTGAAATCAATAACATATATCATAGGTATACTGATCTATAACAGATATAGATAATATAATTTGGCTTTTACCGTATGTACTTCTAGGTTGGGAGAGATATGTTTGCCTAGGAAAAGCTATCTTATGATTATTCGCGTAAGCTCCCTGTGTCCAACAACTTGATAAAGGACAGTTGCGATTTGTCTAATGCAGTCGAGCTGGTCTGCTTCGAACCCGCAACCCCTTCAGCCCGCCCGACAATGGACTAGTTAGTTTTTGTATTTGGGGGTAACCTTAGATAGAATAGATAAACATTATCGATGGGGCAATATTCTCTATAGTGTTGTAATAAAACAGATTGCTCTTAAAAAAAGGAACAACTGCTTGCGATGATTTTCGAAGCTATCGAATGTTCGGGCATGAACACGGGGAAACCTCACCGAACTCAGTCAAATCGTAACGTTGAGCATGATCATTGTCTTATCGAAACTCTATACACAAAAAAGTATTCTTTGACTGTTTTTGCAAAAACGTAACCGTATTCAGCTGATATAATGACGTCTCAGCCATTGAAATGACTGTCTGGTCGCATCCTTGCAACTTACCTTGAGGCCATATATATATATATATATATATGGGCTGTTGTTGTCATTGCCTATTTCTATTGGGCTACCCACACAGTAAGAAGCCAAATAGCAATAAATTCTGTATCTGCCCCATATACAAGATAATGGTAAATGACAAAAAGACACAATTTCGGCAGGAGGAAGAACACGTGGCTGGTCGAGAACCTGCGTCCTTTAAACTTCTATTTCTATACCATATTATTAGTTGTCAGGGTGAATTTGTTCTTTCTTCTTGTTTTTACTATTTCGATATAAATATCGATGTTGATATGTTCCTTACGTCAAACCCCAGTATATTTCAGGGCACAGCGTCTTTTATTGGCCGTTGCGTAAGGGTAAGTAACGTACCCCGTCTCACAATATCTATAGTAACATCATACTGTTTATCAGGCTACCCAGATGGAGTGGTACTTCATCATTAGAGATAGAAACCGTAGTCGTTTGTAAGGTCTACTGTATTTTTATGCTGTATATCAGTGCACTGCAGCTGTTTTACTTGGTAAACTTAAAAACTCGTACTCAGCGCACCATCGGCGATAAAGTTTTCGCTTTGTCGTCATTTTCAACCTTTACTTTGGTGGTTGCTTATAACACTGTTTCTTTTAGCTGTTAATACAGTTTCAAACCAGTAATTATTTTTCACTCCTTTAACTAAATAATAATAATAATAATAATAATAATAATAATAATAATAATAAATAGATTTATGATACCAGTCTCGCACTTGCTTTAAGGCTACCATTAGTCGATTATGTGTACCGATGTTATATACTTTCAGTCTGCTATCTGCAGCGGCTTCTTCGTGCTTCTGAAAATCGCTTTAAATTATACTTCCTGCCAAATTTATCAAAAATTTAGAAATCTAGCTGTTAGTTATTTTTATCTTGCAAGAAAAATTGCTAAAAGACCTCAATCTACTAATTTTCTATATATCTACATTGTTTAAACTAGTTAGCCGTTATCTATAAAGTCCACAATATGATTCATGCAGTTGCCAATGCCGTAAAGTAACGGTTCATAACGTGATATGTTCTGAGCATTCACAAATAAACACTAGGCCACCACTAGTTAAACGAGCATGAAGCACGTAACTTTTAGGGCAGTGCTTAGTCGCCTCCCCCTCCGAGGTCATCAGAAAAATTTGAAAATAGGCGGCTGGGTGTAACAAAAAATATTTCAACCTATTTTCTGAACTTGCGTGTCGCTGTGCGATGTGTATAGGTGAACTGTACGTCCGAGCGTGACCATCTCATTTCACCTATTACTTGACGTCGTGGACTTCAAGGAAAATAAACCTATCTCGTTCTCCTTCAACAGCGAAGTGTTTACAGAAGTGATCATCAGGGTGATATGGATGTGCCTGTTTCCGTAGGACAGAAGGGGCTAGAATATGGATCTGCGGGGTAAGCTGCGTTGAGACGTAGAAGCTTGGCAGGTGTCTGTATTAAGCACATATGCATCAGAAACGTTCACTTTCGTCAAGAGATAGTCAGCTTTGACTTTGAATTGGATTTCAGTATATGAGAGTAAAAGAAATATTCGATTTTTCTATATCCTACATGAAGCTAACGCCTTCAAGGCATAGCGATGCATTGTCAGATCATAAATGTATTCATGAAGCACTGAATGTTTCGTTTATATGAGAGTTCTATTGATTCTGTATCCAGGTGGACAATCTGAGTAGAATCATTGGGCTCCGATCACAAGGTGAATCGGCGACAAATTGTTTTTAAATTAAACCAAGGATTGGATCCCACGTGAGGATAATGGTTAACAAACGTCGTCTGCTTCAAAGAACCTTTACAAAAGATAAGTACCAAACAAAGCTTAGAGGCTAAGTGCAATGGCACGCTAACAAATGAGCCAGCGATTATCGTACAGAAATGGACAACGATTGAAGGATATTTATAATAATAACAACAGACCCTGCTAAACACAAAAAAATCACAATGGCCAAACGTATTTTGCATTTTTACCAATGCTAATGCAAAAACACGCGTTTACACGCGCACATAAATAGAATTTCTGCTTCTGCAAGTATTATTATTATTATACAGCAATAGTTAACAAAGAGTTTTTGTAATGGTCTTCTGCCTACAAGCCTAAATGTCCTTGAGCATTTACTGGGTTCTCGCGGACTTGCGTATCTTCGCGAGTCTCAGTCCACTGCAGAAGCTTGAATCTGTTCTATAAGTCACATTGCATCTTTTTTTTTTTTTTTTGCTATATGCAGTATTTCTCTCGCATCTTAATAATGGCCTCACTGAACACCGTACGAGAGAAAGTCCACGATGACGTTGCTGGTGATTTTTGGCCAAACTTGTATCGTTTCAGCTGGAAAAGAAATACTCGTATAGGTAAAATTTGACGTTATTGAAAAACACAGCTGAAATTGTGAACGAGCAGGCGCAGAAAAAGAACACATGACTAGATGGCGAGCAAGCATCAAACAAGAACTACGAAAGACTACAGCGGTAGAAAGCCAATTTTTTACTCAGCAACTTCGCAACCCTACACCTGTCTTCATGATGCTCTCACACCTGAATCCCCGAACATGTGGGCTTACTGGAATATTGGCAAGAGTAGCCCCGAAAACGGGCTGGAAAAAAAGAAGTCTATCTTCTCAAAGTTGAGATGAAAAAAGCTGTCAAAACCTGTTGACCGCGAGTAACGCTCATTCATTTATCTTAATAATTTCTATGTTTAGCAGATGAAAGTAACAAAGATTGAAAACCTGTGGGAACAACGGTCCTAAGCGATGCAGGTATTATGAGCTGCTGCTGCTGCTGCCACTGCAGTCGCACGGTTTACTCGCTATTTGACAAAAGGCTCATCCTAATACTTCCGTCACAACAGTTCCAAATGGAACACTGGAAAACGGTGGAACTGAGACGTATTGAGATAGACAGCATTGCCTTAATATCTCGATTTTGGCAGACCTGTAGCTACTATTGCGGTTGTAGTAAAATGATACAGTAAGTATGCGTTTGGTTTTTTTTTTTTTGGTAGATTCTACGTGCGGAACAGACTAATGATGTTCGAAACTACGATGCCCCACAATATCTCTCTGATAACGCATTTGCCAATTAAACGTCGGAACTCAACGCAATAGTCCAGGTTTAAGACCAGCCCGTTTTTTTTCGTACAGGGCTGTCTGAAGCAAGCCTAACGGCAGCACGGGATATAAAATTCACAATACGTATTTAAGTTAAAAGTTAAAAATTTGGCTATGTGGAAGCGATAAAGGAACGCAGTGGAAAGCACTTATTAGAAGTCCGAAAAAACGATATAGTTTCTGAAAAGATATGGCGAGAATTGTAAGCACAACATTACGCCCATGTCTAGTCACTTGACGAAATAAGCATATAAAAAAAAAAAAGAACTTTATATGAACACGCGCCTTGACGGTTCTGACATCAAAACCAAGCAGTTAGACTCCGGAGAGTAAAAATGACAACTAAGTAATTTATTTAGACAAAATAAGTATGTACGCTAATTTAATTAAATTTGCGTGAACTCGCGACTTTATAAATAAATAACATTCACTATTCAGACATTGGTAAAAACTTCCCTAAATTACACTGGCACTATGTGACCTATACATAAGCGAACCGGCTACAGGGGAAGTTGAAGATGTTTACGAAGTTTGTATCTTCATTAGAAAAAAAAAAAAACAGCTTTAATAGAGACAAATATTACTCGCTTTTTATAAAGTTGTTTTCTATTTTTTACTCACTCAATTTTGATCACCGAAGCTCTGATTTCGCTAATTGCACGTAAATTAATATAAAATTTGGCTACATCTTTATGTAGTTGTAGCATAAGTACGTCACAAACAATCATCACCACGGCATACTGACAAAACTCTTTGAATGCAGCTCGTTTTTTGCTATACTTGCACTTATTTAAATGACTGACTCACTGCAATGCAATCTCACTCTGTCTTTCGACCTTTGTACCGCCTCGGGCATGTCAGCGCCGTAGCACCGATGGGGCACTTTGCGTTTCTTAGCCGCACTAACTGTCCCTATTCTAAAAGCCACAGAGCACACAGATTAGTGGCAAACTTCTTAGAAGCAAAAATTATGATTTCTCTATCGAGCCACGAGTCCCCTGTCAATAACTGCAGTGGTTACACCCCAACAACGTCAGCCAGCCAAAACCCGCAAACTACTATGGTACTAAGCCGTCTGGAAGTTCGACAACCGTTACCATTGGAGGTCATTGGTGCCTCTCGGCCGTTTACCCTGTTTGTTCCAAACCGGCAAACTGCCAGGTAAGCTCTACAGTTTACACACGTCAGTTGCTGGGTGATAACTAAATAAATAACGTATAACTAGTTGACTGTTCTGCAGCATCCTTCCCAGCAGCTCGAGAAACTCCAACAGACTATAGCAGGATTTATCCTTAATGAGAGTATGCATATACACATTAGTATATATACAACACGGGTGACTAAATGAAGAAGGTTCATAAATGCACAAAATGTCTGATACGCATGGCTGACTTTTATGCCTAGCCTTCGGTTAGCTTTGGGGCCTTTTGAGGTGCTGCTGTGGAAGGGCACGACAGGGGGTGGACGCCTAGTCCCGTAATATTGTCACGCGGTATCGTTGACATACTGCAGCCTGAAACTTGTCAGTGTTCGGCTAGCTGCTTTGTCAAAAGGACCTCCGGAAAAATGCTTTGTAGCCAGGTCCATATTCGGATACGAGATCCAAAACAGGCCCGTGCAGCCTGTGAGCACTGTTATCGTGTCAACTATTACCAGGACAACGTACGATTCAAATAATGCTTCTTATTACTGGCTCAATGGAAGTAGCTTATAATTCGTCTCTCGTATACGATGAGTATGTTCGTGAGGCATCAGATGCGCCTCCCACCTGTGCAGACGACAAATACTTTCTTAAGTAATGTGTATATGAGCTGATCTTCTTTTTTCTTTATATTATATGAAACGTCCTACACAAGCAATGAAAAAAAAATTAGACCTTATTTATAGGCTTTTGAAATTAGCGATAACCTTATTATGAGATTCTCTTACGCCTGTATGTTCTGCATGTATGTTGATGGCTAACCTCTACAATTTTGACACCGACACATCGATTTTCGCATGTCAATGGGTTTTTTCTTTTTTGACATCAGCAATTGCACGCAAATCAATAGCTAAAATTATAATTGAGGTTTCTCGTACTGAATCAAGCTTCCTACTGGTTGTCGTCAGTAGCTAAGCTGTAGAATATTTTCTTAAGGTACAGGCAGGGTACTAGGTTCATCACTGTGATGCCATAGGGTATATATGGAACGCGGACAGGGCGACAAGCTAAGTTGCAATCTTTATAAAGACCTCTTGTCTTAAGAGCTGAAAATTCCCAATAGTACAATGATTTATTGTGATTCTTTCGTCGATCGCGTTCGAAAACAAAATTACCGGTCGAATTGTTAAATGATTCATATATTATGGATAATGGTCAGTCCGACAATGGCCAAACAATGACCGTTTTATTGTTTTGAAAATGCAGTGACCGTCCATACCGGAACCAATATAGACTCAAAAGAATATGGTAAAATAACCTATTGTAAAGTATGTTTCATTATCTATGAATCCTGCCTATATCGTAAGGTATTTCAAAAGCGACAACATTAATTCTACTAATGCTCATTTGAGGAATCGAGAAGAATATCTTCTTCGTCCCTAATAAAAACGTCCTTCAATCATACCAGTGACGCCACAACATCTTGTATATCAGCACGAGCTATTGCCCCGGGGCACCTGGGTTTGACTGCGCCAGTCACATGTTATGAGTAATTAATGTATCAGTTGCTTTTTTATTTTGTACAGTATTGGCCGTTTTATTATCTATTTTATTGTCACAGCAGTAACGAGCCAAATTAATTGCTCAGAAAATTACTAGCCATAAGTGTCTATTCTCTGTCATTGTTTCTTACATCAACTAGCGAATCCTCGTTCTCCGATAAATGGGAGAACAATTTTTGCGATCACAGATCGTATATTTGCGGTCAACGGTTACTTCAGAGGATGATTAGTTGTAACGAACTGAGTTTAATACATTACGTCCCAACAACGGACGTAACTATTAAAGATTACTGAATGCGTGAAAGTTTATTAAACTCTTTAAGCGAGTCGTCTTCAAAGACTGATGGGAAGAATGGGAGACTTGGGTTACCTAATGCTTCTCGAGCGAGCGAGCGAGCGAGCTTTGAATAGGTCTTGCGAGATTCGTCTGTTATATCATGTAGTTCTTGCAATGTCTGAGCATTAAGGGCCGTCCTTCTTTAAGGTCTATGCTTTGGGTATTCTTCCACACATGATTTTCTATTTTAGTTCTAGCGTAAGAAAGGACAGACGACACAGAATTATGTAGGTCATGTTTTAGAGCACGGCTTCTTTGTTCTAGTACACCCGGTCCGGGCTACGCTTATATGACATAATAGTGAAAATACTATTTATAATAAAAATTATCTTTTCATCCTATGTTCGTGTCCTATGCTGAAAGAAAAGCTAAATAAGCTACAATCGTCATTGAAACCTTTCCAGTGTTGGGGTAATTTGTGCTCCAGACTTCTGAATGACAAGGAGAGCTTCAGGTGAATTTTCGAAGAAGACAGAGCTATTCGTTTGAAATTGCTCGTTTCCGCCGTGTCGACGAGATTATATGTGACATATTTACCGAGACCATATTGCCGAGATATCAATCAGAGTTATTCCCTGGTTAATAGAGCACTCGTCAAACCACAGCAGACACGGTATCAGAATACTCGGTCTAGTTTTGATATAGGTTAGGTGTTTCCATTGACATATATATATAATTACGTCCATAATATATATGTATACATTATGGCTGTAATCAACTACAAGGCTACCCTTGCGTTTCCTGACGATTTCGCCTATTTCATTAGCCACGGTGTAGATTGAAGAACCGTTAAACAAATACATCCGTTTACTGACGATGCTGTCGCCGGCCCATATCTGCAGATGAATGCGGCTAGCGCTACCGCCGCTGTCGTCTGCATCACACGGGGCAATGGAACGGTTACGAGCCGAGCATCTGCGACCGCGTCGACTTTTCGGACTACGACAAATTTTAGCCCGCTGGCTTGCCAGTCGGCTGCAATAAAGTATGATCATTCAAAGAGACACGGACGGTCGGGCGGGCGGTTGAGCGATCGGCCAATGATAGCTGTTAGAAGAATATAAAAAAAAAAGCAGTACTGGAATAGAAAAGCACAAATCTCACGACAAATCATGCATCGATATCGCTTGCCGGCGTTACCATGGCAGTCGAGCTATACTAGGGTGACTATCCAAATTCGCTATCAGAACTAGGACACGCAAACAAAAAAACTGGGCCCAGGTGATGTTGACAAGCTAAATCAGCGATTACCAAACGCAATTTCGTGCGCTTCAGGTGTGGAGGCGTGCCTGCATATGCTTAGTGCGATCCATATAGCCTAAGTGATGTTTGAAAAGTTGCACTACGCTATTGGCGACCTTGAACCTTTTCATCTTATAGGTTACAATATATACAGGAAACGAATGCAAATATAACAATTTATCGTACATAACATGTGTCGATTGAATATTTACGAAAAGGACGATTCTATTGGCTCTGTTTAAAGTTCCATAGGCTGGCGTTTCTCGACCGGCTTCGACTGTTGTCAAGTGAACGGCTGTTCGTTGTAGGATAAGACCAACTCCAGTGGTATCTTATAGATGATTATCTGTATCTTGAAGGATAATTTCATATAAGAACGCACAAATTACTCCAAATATCAGGCCTTAATACTCTCAACTTGTCCAAACGGTACAATGGAACTATCATATGACTCGCACCATTAGACGAGACCTTCAGTGCTCCAGCAGGGCTACAAAAAGTTTGCGCATGATTTGTTCGACATGTGGCTGTTGTAGAGAAGTAACGACAAAAACGAAACGCTTCGCCCGAGCCGCTTTCCCTTTTCTTTGGCGCTCGTCCGTGTCCTCGTGCTTGTACGTACGTAGACGGCGTAACTCATTACTAATAATCTATTTATAGAAGTCTTCGACAAACAAGCGGTTGCCGAAGCAGGATGGTTGGGGCGGATTCTGTTCTAGGTATCCTGTTCTCTCCTTGCCACTGTCAGTAATTAGGGCTAGTTGGGTATCGTTGCTAATCCCTCCGTATGATCCTCGTGAGTCGCTGATTTGCAATGCAGAACAGGAGTCGGCGCCAGGGTTCGCTCCCGGCTTCCAGCTGGCGTGTAGTAACAGTAGCTATTAAGACAAAATGAGCTCGCCATTGCCACAGGCACTAGCCATCCATTCAAGCTAGCGACCGGTGCCGCTGGCGTAGCTGTCTCTAGCATTGACACGTGTCGAAATTTCACCGAGCTGCCGGGGTGCGACCTGAGCCCTGTTCTTGCTACTTACTTCCCTTGCGGTCCCTGTTGCGGCCTTTCAGACTCATGATGCTGGTTCGCCTTGACAACTGGTCAAGCCGGGCTCAGACTGGTAGCCAGCGTTGACCAAATGAATTTCTCGCACAAACAGTTCGACGCATACAATGCTGGGGTGCGCGTATTGCTGCAGGTGGCGGCGGCAGCTGGATACCGTTCGATCAGAAGCCCAATTCTTGGCCAAGGCAATTAGAAGAGCTGCACGCTGCTCCACTGTTATTGAACAGATAGCAAGGGACTTCAAATATGCAATTTTTCGAATGGTTCCCACAAAACACATGAATTGATGATTGGTATAGCTTGCTCAATGTTGTAGGTAGCATATGGCATACACAAGCTTTTCATGATTCAGGCCGAAATATCGGCCTCATTACGAGCTAGTTACAGAATGCGATATACCCGTCATGGTTTTAGACAGCTTATTTATCTGGCATAGCAAAGTACCTAAACAAATAATTACGTCCAGTACTGCCGGGTTCGAAACATATCATCAAGTGGTTAGCTCTCGGCGCAAAACAAGGACACCCGGTTTTGAAACTAGACTACCTCACCTGTCTTCGAGTTTAATAGGTAGAAATGTTAACATTGTAACATTACGAAAAATCTAGAATCACATTACCGGTTCAACACGCGTAGATAGATTTTAATTTGAACATAAGGAACACGTGGTTACGAATCTCAGCAATGGACACATTTCCTCTCGTACTGGTAACCAACCCTCTGGAGGAACCCCCAGAAGAAATAGCGGACGTAGAACTCATCATATTTCAAATCGATGGGCGTTATTTTCCCGTTCAGTTTGATCGGCCTAACCGTATACCTTTGTCTGTCCTGGAAAATGCGGTGCCGATTCATCGTATTTGGAAAATACGCTGAATTCATTGTACACAAGGGACGCATTGGAAATCGGCTGAAAAACCAGTCAGTGAAAGCTGATGGTGCGTCACACCGAGAAGGCGGCATCATGCTGTTACTTATACAGTCGTAGGGCGTGCTTACCATGCGCTGGTCATCTGTTATCTACAGTGAGATCTTCTGAGTTACGCATTTTAACTTGCGTAGGTTATCCTCGTATCGTTTCGTAAGGGTAGACCGGTTATCCAGTCGCTAAATGTCGAAGCACTGTTGGATCGGCACGCTGAATAATGTCACGTAAAATGCTTGTGTTACCCGAAGTCGACACCTCGAAGTAGCGCAAGCTGTATGGCATTACATATCCTCGATAACAAAACAGATGAGGTTTGTTTAGCGTTACCCCTGTCTTCTGCTCACAAAGCCTTTCACTTGTTGAGCCGCTCGACTTTGTACCGTCAATGCACTAAATCTTCAAAATATTATAGCTACTGATCACAGTTCATCACTTCCAGATGTTTCTAATTCTAATGTTTTCTAGGAAGTATGCATCTCTGCATGAGCATGTCAGTATGTATCCTTCGGCATCCGAAGCTGTGCTTGACAACACTTCACTAATAACCACTTCTTTAGTATATTTTCTTTACTTCTTTTGTCCTGCTGATTTACTGGCTGAACATAAACAAAAACAAATAAACAAACTCGAGCAGGCCAACCAGGAACGGTACCTGTTGTCTTCTCAGACGTGTCACCGATCTTCGCTCTTTCTGTCCTTATCAACAGTCATTCGTCATTGTCCGCACGACGATTAACAAAAGTTGAACACTTTTCGGTAACTGCACTGCACTGGCGTGCCTTTTTTAATTCTCGCAGAGCTTGGACTCTTGCAGCAACGGCGCAAGTGGAATGGCTTTAGGATCGACCTTCCGCAAAACGGATTACTGACGCTGGCGGCAGCTTCGGACGCAGGCACCAATGACGATGATGCTCGTTGCATCGCCTCCTGGTGCAGTAACTCTGCCTGGCCGCGTTGAAGGGCCTCCACCGTTCCTTCTTTACTTAGTCTCGCTTCGCCAAGCCGGCGCGATTCCGCCGCTTTCGTTGTAATTGTGATCCTTATAACAGTCGTAGTAGCGGAGAGCGATACTAATGGTTGCTATTGTTGTTGCACACAATAATCATTCGCCGCCACCATCGGTGCCTTCACCTTTTCCGTTACCGTAATGACATATCGATGAGTCAGCCACTAGCTCCGTTCAAAACTACGAGTTTAGGTCAGTTGTTGCTGATAGTTGCTCAGTTAAATCAGCCCACAACGGACCGACGGACGGACGGACGGACAGGCCCACAACTACATGGCCATTGCTAACCCGGTTGAGAGCCACCAGGACCAGCAGCACAAGGCGTTACAGCCACTTCAAGTTTTTGACAACAACAACAGCTTCATTCACACTGCCCTTATTGAAGTAGGCAGCTTTAACTTGCTTGGCTTCTTCATTACCAATTGCCGCCCAGCAGCTACTGCTGTCAATTATTTAGCTGCTTGCTGTTACGAGCTGCTCACTGGAACCGGCACGAGCAGCAGCGCTGTGGGTCGTCCGCCGCCAGCAACCGCTGTTCGGTAATTTGAGTTATCCCTGTTGTCTCTTGCTTTTTCTTCTTATCGTCGTTGTTATGCCGTTTGCCAATACAGTAGCAGCAACTGACACCGGTAGATAGCTACGGGTCGATCGGCAGCTGGTCGTTGTTACTGCGGTTCGTTTTGGTACTGGCGATGGAGAGGCAGCGTAGCTATCCTCGCTCCGACCGCCTAAATGTGAGCCTGCTACCGCCACTGCAGATGTCGATGATCGAAAGCGAATTCTCCCTTGCTCAGCCTAACGCCCTTACCCCTACCTCCATCCCGCTTTTCCAGGCCCCAACTGAGCCACAATGAATATCGTCTGATGTTGACGATGACGCCGGCGTACGAAATCGAAGTAAACTATAGCCACTGGGCACCGCTGTCAGTTGCGGCTATTCCAAAGACTCTCGCCGCGTCGTCATCAGCAGCGGCCACAGGATCCGCTGAAACAGCAGCAGCAGCAGTTCCCGTGACCGACTACATGCCCGGCTAGAGGGAATGGTTCAGACGAAAGGAGGGAACCACCAAAGACCCCGAACCCAGGGGAGTTCAGCAGTTCCGAGCCCTTTGGTTCTGCTTAACCGACGTCGGCTACACAGGTACTTCGTCTATGGAGACACGCACGTTCGCAGTGGCTGATGTTGGTCCCACTACCATCGACCCATTACCTGAAGATTAGTCCAGGCGGGGCTACTCAACAGGACCATGAGGTTAGCCGGAAGGCTGCCGCTGGGTGAGGGGTTATACCAATAGTGACGACCGTTCAGCTTGGCTGCATCTGCTAGATGTTCAGGGAAGCTGTGATCTACGTAGGCGAGATTATCAGTTACGCCAAGGTCGCTGTCTGTACAAATGTCGAGTTAAGTATGGCTGTGTCAACGAAAACCAGGACAAAAATATGTTAACAGTGTTTGATAATTGCAAGCAGCTTTCAATTCTACAGCATTAAAAAGCGGCCTCGTATCCAAGAGGACCGGTACGCCGTAGAAAAATCCTAACCACACCAATCTGAGTTCTAATTTGTGTTAAGTTGAAAACGTTTATGTCGATATTGTTTGTGCTAGT
Organism: Varroa destructor; assembly: GCF_002443255.2. Lineage (NCBI taxonomy): Eukaryota > Metazoa > Arthropoda > Arachnida > Mesostigmata > Varroidae > Varroa > Varroa destructor. The sequence continues at coordinate 66,703,444 of NW_019211454.1, read as the reverse complement.
CTCCTAACAATGTTCGAGCTAACGTAATCATTAATAACATTTACTCACCTATATAATTATTCGCCATTGAAATGATCCTCTTCTTCGTTCGAAAATAGAATATATTTCATTCGGAACGCGATACCTTAGAAAAGTTTTAAAAGTTTCCATATTTGTGAAGCGGGACATGGCACAAAACAACTGTACCACAGCTTTCACCGATTACGTCAAAAATTGGGCATTTATGTATTCAAATAGAAAAAAAGTTGCGTAATCCACATGGCTTGGTGGCCATGCAAATAGTTTATACTATAACTTCAAGTATCGCAGTTAATCATTGCAGCCATATAAACAAAGCACAACAAACATCTCTAATCTCCAGATGGACTGACCGAAAAATAAGTGCCGATTAAATTGGACGTCGCATTATTTCGAATTAGTGTGTATCGGATCGTTTCTATTTTTTGCCTGAACGAGTGGCGGGTTGAGATATTTCGGACATATGGGTTCAAAGAGCGTCGTTTTAATGAGAGTTTGAACAGTTGATGACGCACAAGCAGCATCGCGGGTATGGGCATCAAAGCCCAAACGGCGCTCTACTGTTTTTTTGCATGGCGTTGCCATTTGCCAGTCGTTTTCTCCCCGTAACAGTTCAACTACGCGCCAATCGACCAGATGCTAGAAAAGAATGACCAGACAGTAGCGAGTGATGTTTTTGTGCACTGAGCAGGCACGATAGGCCCAGAGTAGGCAAACAATGAGGTTTTGCGCGACCTTCTTACTAATATTTGCCAGTGAATGCACCATCTTTGATATGTAAGGAACGTTAGCACATTACTCAATGTTGATACTTTTCTGATACCGATTAAGGTTAAAACGTGTAAATCGTCAACTATATGGAAGCAAAAACATTATCAAAACGCCACTATCTCGATTAAAGAAAAACATTCGTTATCACATATTACCTACTGCACATCATTGTATCTGCATTCACGTTGTTAAGCTGTCCTATAGACGATAATCGAAGTTTGATAAACTTCTCCAGTGTTGACGTCTAGTTATTACGCTTGTGTATTGCTGCAGATATTCGAAACACGGTAAGTTGAGCGGTAAAAAAAAATAAGAACGCGTGAGAGCTATGGCGAAAGACAACAGAATGTTACAGGGGCGACATGAGGTGAGTGCGGGAATTATATGCACACGTTTCCGGTCAAGCCGCTTACCCCGTCTGCAAGACTTGGGCGGGTAGGCAAAGTGGTCCACAATGCAGTGAACCTCACAGTTACCGTGCTTCACTGAATCTCGAACCCTTTCGCGGCTTCCTTTAGAGTTTACAAGCGTACGGTATCGAAAAAAGCTCAAAAAGACGCTTACACTACCATTTCGACGACGGAATGCCGGCATCAGACTGAAGTCAGACATGACCAAGAGAATTAATTGAGATAAGACCAAAAATAAGCAATATAATGTCCTGCCTAAGAGCAACATCATCTGGAGCAACGAATTATAGGTTTATAGTAAGTATTGTATAATTTTTCTGTGGTTATGTCACGATGGGCCTAGATGGGGAATAGATCCTGCAATATATTATGTGTTTTTATAACGTCCACAGCCTCTGTATTGCGTAAAGCTGCGCATTCCACCATTTTGAGAGTTGTCAAGTATACCTTTTGTTATTTCACCTGTTGTTTGCACCTTCCCTTTGTCTACACGACTACTACCACCATCTACATAATGTAGCTCGCATTTGTCTTGTTTTGCGTACCCGTCAAGGGGTCGGTTCTTTTTACGACGCGAAATCACTGTTTTGCGTCTATGAATCTAACGTTTGCCAGAAGCCGGCAGAATTTCTTGCATCCATTCTTTTTTTCATTTTTTGCCATAATAGATGCCAGTACAGGTCTGGTTCCACTTCGTCGCGCGATGTCTCTGCTATTCTTTGTTCTTTCCTTTTCCTTTGCCTTCTATGGTCGATCTCTGTTCAAAATGCCAAGGCGAATAATCGGAGCTCAACTAAATTCAAAATGGCAGAGACGTTTAAGTGAAGTTGCATGATCTAAGTGCTTGCCGGTCGGCGGGGTGCGAAAAAGCTCAGGGGCAGAGTGCCACTTTAAGGTATGTGTGTATCTGAACGTGCGCATGTTTGTGGCCAAGTCCACTTCCGTTTGTGAGTAAACGGTCTGTCAATCGAGATTACTGGAAGTAGCAGTAAAAACAAAGGTCAGACAGCTTTCAGAGTAGGCAGAAGACAATTGCAACGAACTAACAGCTACATCTGGGCGGACTGCATCGTGGCTTGGGGTGGGGGGCTCGTATCTGTAGTGGGTAAAACGAATTGCAATGGAACTTAACGAACTGAGATGAAATTACTTCGTTCTTTTTCTTGGCAATCGTGTTATCGTTTCGAGAAACGGTAAAGGGCAAGACATGCAGAATTTAACATGTCTTCACCATGACAAACCAATGCCAGATGGTTGAACTCTGCCATATGGAAGCAGCCGAATGAGCCGAGCCTTTAAGTAAAGCCAGCAGACAGACAAGAACCGTACCTTACAAGATACCTTTTGTCTAGTTCGATAAAAAATGTAACGAATAAGCTCAACAGCTCACGGTGGGGCAGTATAGAATAGCGAGGCTATCCGTTGTGGTAGTATATTGAAACCTCGCTGCTGTGACGTGCTTGAGGCGTTTGAAAACAGTGTATAACCGGCAATCATCAACAGCTATCATACATTTTACTCTAGTAGTGTATTTCGCCCCCTTAATAGGGGACTGAGGTCGGACAGAAATACTGCCAAAATTGGCCAACGCTCTACTACGACTACCTTGCAGAAATACCTAGATCATCCGTTCACCGTTTGAATAAGCTGCCGACTACTAGCTTGCATCTACTCCTACTCCATATTTACGTGATATCGAAATGAAGACGAGAAAAATAGATAGCATTGAGATGATCACTTAGTCACGGAAACAAAAGATATCTATACCTCTCGGCTATCTTCTCGACACTTCTGACTGTTTCTATCATTCAATAAAAGCAAAAAGCTTGAGAACGCGTTAGCTTCCAGCATCACGTGTGACTTCTAACACGAATATCATAGCAATAATTGCAATTTTTATTAGAGTAGCGGTATAATAATGTTCGAAACGTTCGATATGCTACGCAACGGGGGCAATAGCAGCGTCCTCAATCAGTGATACAGTGAGCGTTCTTTTTTGACGACAATCCGCTTCTTGATTCCTTAACTGGTACCTTCAGACCCTGCAAATTGCGTCAACCATTGAGATAGGACGGTCAATACGAGGGAAATGTCAATTTCAACAACGAAAGCCATTTACGTAATACCACAGAGTCGAATAAAGAACAAATGTTATTGAACTGGTGAGCTAGATATAGAAGCAATAAATGTAAAGGGTGATACAAGCTAGCAGGATGACAAATGCTAAAGGAGAAACGGCGAGTGACAGACACAGAGTTGAGGGTGAAAAATTGACCCCGTGAGTCAAGCGATGTCAACATTGAACCCAGTGAGTTACGATCGTAGATTACTGAATTTGAGCTATCAAAGAGAGATTCAAGTCTGGGTGAGCATTGTTCATTAGATAGCTGCTGAATAATTGTTCGGAATAGCGTCTAATGCGTATGTAGATCGTGTCATGTACTGAAGAACCGCTAAATGTCTAACCTTTGATATGAACCATCATGTTATTACGCTCTCTAATACCCCATAGTAACTACCAAACAAATCACATAGCTTACAACGGGAACAATTGAAATCAGCGGGATAAAGTGGAAATATAAACTAATAGCCCGGTTCGGCGTATTTTGAGCCGCTTTCTTTACTCAAATATGTGAGCTTTTTAAAAGTAAATATGACAGTTTTGATCCGAAATTAATGTTGCCTCGAATCTCTTTTGCAGGTCAGAACATTTGTTCTACTGTGCTTGTGTACCAAAGCCGCCATTCTGCTAAGCTAAATGCACCCTCAGCGCTATCGCGGCCTTCTATCGCCTATGCAGTTGTTGCCGTTATCACCTCTGGCGTTATCGATGGTACTGTCCGATCACATAAATTAATCGACACGGCCAGCCATGACTGTACAAGACAGATTCAGAATCCAAAATTGCAGAAGCTGCTGCAACGTGTCGTAAAGCCGGGCATTGTAGCAACGGGCAAAGTATGGGATTGAAGACAATCAAAAGGACAGTGGGATAGGACAATAACAGTTAAGGCCAATGCTTTTCCTTTTTCCATCACTGTTGTTGTTGTTACTTCGATCGACGAGTAATCAATGTTCTACCGGCTGCTGCTGCTGCTGCTGCTGCTGCTGCTGCTGTGATTTCAGCGATACCGTTAAATCCGTAAACCTATTTTAGCAGTTGGCCTGGAAGAATAATACGACGGGGCTTTTATATTTGGACAAATAGACAAACAACAATCTGCTTGACGCCATCTGTGTCGCACGCCTGTCGCAACGCCATTGTATATATACCCCTACGACGACTACTATTAATCAGTAGAACAATTGGCATTGTTATAGCCTTAACATTTCTACGCAGGAGTTGCGTAGTAAAACAAACAAGGCAATGCATCATATTATGTACATAACATTTTGAGTAGTTTTAACTGTCCCTTCACATCGGCGTGGCTCATTTATTCCGGTCTACTCTTGAGAGCAGAAAAATGAATCATAGAAACGATTCTGTCCTGCAGTAGCTGTCTTCTATTACTTTTACACTCGATGTTTGTAACTTACTGTTGGCGTCTGTACGTAAAACACTGACCGTCAGGACTGGCTTACTGGCATATTACCGGTCATTGTTAACGACACCACAAGCGATACTATCAATGTGGAACAAATGGCAAAGGAGCAAGTAATGTCTATTTTTTGATATGTCTATCAATTGATGTAACTGAGTCTCGAATATGTTACTAAAGTGTATGCCTCAAGCTTCAATGCATCGTACAATGACATTTAAGCAGTTTGCCACGTGTTGAAGTCAATATCGTATCATAGGTACATTCCAAATGTGGTCGCCTTTCGTGATCTAAAGGGGCGCTCGTGTCCGGTTGAGAGAGCGGTGGGGCGTTTGTGCACGAACTTGACCTGCGTACTTTTATAAAACATTACCCTCTTCGTTAATGGTCAGGTTCAAGTTTATTATTATAATCATAACATTGCAGCAGGATTTATCCGTTGGCGGTGTGCTGATTAGACGACGCCAACACTACCTCTGCCACCAATGACCATCCGAGGACCCGCGACTATAACCCAAATCCAACACAGAGACGCTGGAGGAAGGAAAGGACGAGAATCGATAGGACACGAATGTGTTCTGCCAGCAAAAAAAAAACACTTTGCATTTTGCTTTCAGCGAATATCAACTAACCTACAATCATCACCAATAATATTCACGGATAACTTCGGTATGAACTGATCGTGATCGTCTGCTGACGCGGAGTGAGTCACTGATCGCGGCTATGGCTACGTGCGATTCTCCAATGTACGGGTCTCTAAACACAGCTAACGCAGAGATCCGGCCATCACAATAGCATATATAGAGAGAGACCCATGGTACTGCCGTGAAGCCCAGATTTGTTATGAAGGAACACGCTGCACAGTCTGCATCCAGCAGGAAATCTGGAAAGCCAGTGCGATAGACTAGAGTACGTTGGGTCCAGCAACCGCAACTCGTTGATATAAGTGGCCATCGATGTATGCGAATGCTGTACCGACATTTTTCTATAAGCAAAGCCAGGCACCCTCAAAAAAAAACGTAAGGTCCACGCGGAGGCTGTAACAATAAGAATAGTTGAAAAGTGCGAAATGTTTGTCAAATTAAACGCTTTGACAATTCTGTTGTACGTGATTGCCGATGATAAATCGATGACCTTCTATTGAGGCTGGAAGAAGTGTCCTTAACGAAACGGAATAAGTAGTCGACGACGAAAATTTATGTTTCACCTCTCTGATGTGTGCTGTGTGAGACTGAAAGCCGAGAAAAAAATCTGTAAAAAAAACTCTGACTTCTCAGGGATACGCCTGCTCCACATTGTGTTGCTACGAAACCCCCAATCATCTTATGCAAATGATGGTGGCTTACCTATAAAGATGGGTGCTCATCATATTTAAATTATACGATTGGACATCCTAATGAAACGATCACCCGGTTAATTCGTTAAATTTGTTTTCTTTGAATTCTGCCTTAATCTTGACAATCCAGTCACTAGAATATATCGTCCCAATTTACTTAATGCATAAAAAGCGTATCATAAATTACGCCTGATCCGATATTTTGCCGTTGCGTTATCGAGAAATATATAAGCTCCAGAAATGGCACGAAGGCGTCGTTTTCTCTCAGATCCTTAAATTGATCCTAATTAAAAGGTTGGCCTATCTAACCGCAATAGTATGTTGTCAATGATAAGTAGAGAATGAAGCCTGCCTTGCTGCACGACTACAGATAACCATTATTCGCTCTAAAATATTATTTAATTAATGAAACAATCCATTAAATAAACGTATCTATTGCATTTAGGAGCGCTACTGGTGAGATTTAACGAGCCTTCAGCAAATCTTTGGGCCATTACATAGACACTGCATAGTTTTTTCTCCACGAAAACCAGGAGTGGGTTTACCTTCTACTCTACCATGCGACACAATGGAAATTAGACGAGAGACCCCGATCGCGGTTTTGTGCCCGTCGCAGTTGTCCATCTGCCCATGTCAATATCATATCCTCGAGTAAAACGCTGTTACGTTATCGATATGCTATGATAGAATGTTCTGACATTTGGGATAGTTTTCATCTACGCATATATTAACAGACGCACTAATGCTTCTAAAGGCAACACGGACATATTTCAAACCCAGCATTGCCCTGTTATTCAGCCAAGCATCGTAAATCAAAGTAATACAGAATATTATTCCTCTCGGGCAGAACGAGCCGTGTCTCTCGCGCTCTGACCGCACCTGCGATACGTATAAGGTAAGACACTGCATTAATCTGACGTGAGTTAATTAACGTGCCGAAGGGTTTAATTCGAATCATCGACGATTCAGATTCATTTACGATATTAGTGCGGCATTTTTGTCGATATGCCCACCCAACTACAACTGATAAGCATTGCAGTATCTTTGGTCGCGGTCTGCTTGATTTCCTTTTGCTTTATTGACCTGCTCCATATCGAAATCCGATTGATGTTGGAGTTCGATTATATTTATAGGCAGTCAATTTTGTGCTGTATGATGGTAATCGTTCAGTCATCTTCGAAAATAGACCGTTCGGCCGTTTTTAGGACACTGCATGCATATCAGGTCTTCGTGCATGCATTCGTTTGAACGTTTAACATCAATGACAGTCGAAGTGAGAACAACACCGACTGGTTTAGTCACTTCCAGAATTTTTATTAATTCCGTCTTGGTAGCACCAGCAGTACGAACAGAGACATGTCATTAGAATTCGGACCAAAGTAGTCGTGACGAAGTCCTAGACGCAATATCCATAACTGTGTATTTATATAATTGGCTTGAAGCCGATTGACTCAGAGGCTCTCCGTAGCTTGAGTATGGGATCTGTAACGACACGAACTAATTGAATCACTCTTCCCGAAGTATATAAACAAATCAAAGCAGTCAGACATTAACCATCAAACGCAGCAGTTTTGTGATAAGAGAGAGAGGCATTTATTCAAAAGAAAACTGCTAATTTCATTCCTGTTTAAGTAATTTATAACCATAATTTTATTTTGAAGCTGGCTTTCGATATATTTGAGTGTCTTCTTCGAGCTAGACAGGCCATCAAATGTTTTTACGTAAGCATGAATCAGTGCCGATGGATATTTCAATGGGTATAAATATGGGTATTCACGCATATTCATGTTTTCACGCGTTTCTTCAAGACTTTCTCGTGTTCCATATAATGTGCAGCATGGTAGTGAATTGAGACCTATCGAGAAGTGATTGAAGATGTGCATCTTCTCGCCATCTCATAAAATGCCGTTACAGACTTTGCGCAAGGCCGCATCTGTAAGCGGTAGTTCCTCAGTTTATATTCGGTCACAACACTCGCAATAGCTGTAAAAAATTTCAACATTTATGCTATTGAAAGCCTAAAGTAGAAAAACGTTTGCCATGATTTTTCTTTTAGCAACGGCTAGCGCTACGAGACCCTCAGGGGTTTACAAGCGCTTTATCGTTGTGTTTTTTTTTTTAGTAGCCAGAAGCAATATATTAGTTTGTACCTAGAACCATCGTGTCCACACGTTCGGGAGCGTCTGTGGGTCTACGTTACCCCGTAGTTATGCAGTTACACAATGAGCATGAACTACAATGCCGGTTATGTGACAAGGCAAAGAAAGTTGACTAACCAATAGGAAGTGGTACAGAAACGCGAAAAATGACTGAATGCAACTAAAGTGACTGTCTCACAGTCTCTTCGATTGTATCAAACCACTACAGAGCGGATAGCCCTCATCAGCTGATAGATATGAAGCCAATAATGGTGACATATTGTATCCGCTGTATTTAGCAGCATATACTATAGCAAGATCAATAGTAGAATAATTTCTTCTACAGATGTATAATATATGATAACGTTTTTTTTTTTAACTACTTTCAAAGCGGATTCTTCACAGATGAATTGTACTTTTTCGAACTACAGGCATGCAGTTCTCAGTTTATTGGTCGCAACTTCAGACCTCACAAATGAAAATAGGTAGCCATTTTACGCACGGAAAGTTCTCAGCATCTAAATTAGGATTCAAATAACTATTCGACCAAACTAAAGGATCACTGTTATTTACCTCTGTGCGAGCCTCATTTAGACAGGGTTATGCTTTAGGTTTTCAAGTTGCCATTGCGAACTCTATTATTCAACTCGTTTTAAATATTTTGATATTTTTTAAGAGAGTTCAGGTAATACGATCCATTTTGATCGGACACCATCTGAGCCCATTTTGTGTGGGTCAAACGTAGCGTTCGGTTCCGAGCGTTGCCTCCGCAAAGGCCTCTGCCCACTAATACTTCACTCCGAACCAGCCTGGGTCTTTGGGAACCTCACCAGGGAAACCCCGGCCAACTGATCCTGTAACAAGTGCCACTTCCTCTTATAATACTTTAGCATCCTGCGATAGGTAATGGGCAGGTTTGACTGATGAGGTGACGCCTAATGGTCTATAGCAGTCCGAAGCGCACACACACCGATAGAGTAAACGTTATGCTGAAACGCAGCCATCTTCTTTGCCTGGCTTCCTCGCCATTATCAAGTAGATTTGATGGGTTGTTCGCTTGAGGCCAAAAATACGTATACATACTACATATTTACCTTCATCCTTACGATGTTTCTAGTTATATTCGCTGGGTCGAGAAGTCGTTTGTGATTGTACGCTGTTAGGATAGCACGTTTCCCAATTTCTAAAATTATTTAAAACGAAACTGTGGAAGCCGCATTTTAACTTTTTTTTTTTTTTTTTTTTTGTTATAAATAGATGATAAAGTTCAGAATACCGCGCGAACGATTAGAAGGATCCAGTTAATCAAAGGCTGATTTGACGTACGTCAGATGCATTTCTATGCTATTTATTGGCTTTATGTGATCATGCGGACCAGCCAGTCTACGTACAAAGTCAACACATATTTTAATGTAACGAATGTTTCTTCTAATCACACGCACTACTTCTTGGCTCATCAGCTGCTGAACAGGAAGTCACCTGCAAAACAACACAGTTTGCTTTTTGTTTCGAGATAAGTAATAACGAATACAGCACACTATGCTAATGTTTGACGTACTACCAAGTGGTTGTCTAGTCGGACAGGCCTGTCCTACGAATCCTTCACTGGCGTCGTATTACGGGCCAGCACGACTCTTGAAACTTTTGGAAAGAACGCGCCGTTTGGCTAAAGCGATTTTACTTGTTAAAGCAAGAAACGTTTTTAGCATCAGTTTCTACGCCAAAAACGACATGGCTTTCTATCGCATGAACCGCGCACAACTCAAATAGTTCAGTGTTAGCATCCAAGAGCCCAACGTTTCATTGTCGTTCACACTAACGTATTACCCCCTCCAATTAAGTCGGGATACTCGAATGCAAACGAGTCCGTTTCGGTTCGAAGTTTTCGTTTTTACTAGGATCTTTATGTGACTGATTTAGAGGTGGGTCGCAGTTCGTAGGTCTTGCTAATCGTTTGCGGAATTACTTTTAGCACTCAGTCAGCGGGAAACGGAAAGGGCGGAATCAACAGTTTTTCCGGGTTGACAAAGCCAGCTCCCGACGTACTAGAAAATAATACGAAGTTTTTACCAGCGGCAAGATAGGTCTCCTATTGACGCTTATTTGCGCCCAGCTTTTCTAATCAAGGGAATTAAGTTCCAGTTATTGTTTTCAGCTTAAATTGTTGTCACCTTTTTTTTTTTTTACTATACTGGAAATGGAACTAGTTGAACTTCCCCTCCAAAAATTATTGAGGGAAGGATTTACGCTCGCTCCAATTTTACTTAGTTATTAACGGTATAACAGCAAACCTTTTATTTTTACTAACTTCTGTTTTCGGTCATCGCTTTTCGTCCGTTCACCTGTGTTAAGAGTGACTATTTCACAGTCAAGACTGTGCCACTTTCTATAGTTACGAAATTAAAATCAGACACTCTCAACTGAATATAACAACTGCTTATGGTGAGCACATAAGTTTCTTATTGACGTCGTGACGATATTACGGTTACATATTCGTCAAACATAGTTGCAGACTTTGCAGATTTATGGATTATGTCCTAGTGACTAAAGCACCGTCTTTATTTGCCTTTTCGAAGTCAGGGCCGCAGAGCTGTGATCAGGAAACACCCAGATACGACCTTTTGGACATATAGTGTATTGGACGATTCTCATCTAAATAGGCACGCATCCAGCACGCAACCGTAACACGCACTGAATTTGCTAGCACACAACGCGAAAGGTACCACCTTAGATGAACAGACTTTCATCTAATGCTACATAAATTATATAGGAAATAAGAAAATACTTCTTAGATTCAGTAACTGTTACTTCCACTAGGCGACTTCGAAAGAAAGGAAAGCTTCGACCTCAACAGAAGACTCCAGAGAATCCCGAGTGCTGGCTTTAGTGCGTTGCAAGACGTCCTGCATTCGACACCCTAAAAGAATAATCTCCTAATAGGTGTCGAGTGGGAACTTTCAGTCCATCACACGCATGACATGGCCCTACGGGCGGCGTTATTCTCATGCAGGTCACTCTTCGAAGCCATTTAGCCCGTAGATACAGCACCACCACAACAATCAAATTCCACTAAATAAGGCTAAAAGTTGTGACGACAACTACTTAACGTCGTAAAGTCCTCCATTCGTTTTTATTAATAGTGTATCGGACGGGCGTTCAGTAATCTCCGCCTGTCAGGACAAGAGCACAAACAATTCCCCACATACGCAATGCAAACGGCATGGTTCCGACAAGGAATATTTCAGCGTTTTCTTAGGCTTATACGTCCGTGAGTTCGTTTGAAATGAACCCTGCGCGGCCAGGCCCCGAGTCAAGTGTACTTTTTAAATTAAATGTAAAGTTGCATGTTAGTACGATTGCACGTACATACATATCTGATGTGCTATACTTGAAAAAATCGATCGTTAACCACTATCCCATCTAGATAAGAGATTCTATATAAGATACTGAAATAAAATTAGTAGATAAATTGCCGGCAAACAAGGGTCGTGATTAAATCATATGAAATGTTGTCATAAATGAAGTTGCATTTGCGTTATTCCAAATGCCTTGTGAAACAAGCGATAGGGTAAAGTCTAATGGTCTTCATATTGAACTACTACTGCTTTAGGCAGTATCTGTTGCATATTACGATACGCTAAACAGAAGGTCTATTGTAGCAAAAGCCACTAAAAACAGTAGCAAATACTGTGATTGATTTACAGTACATTGAAGTTAAGTCGATTTTATTGAGTAAAAAAAGGTTTATTTTGTTGTTATTGCGCTGTTGAATTTGGCTCGTCGTCACAGTCAAACCCTGTGTAAAGTCAAAACCTGTTTATCAAGCCTTTATTTTCCTTCTCTTAAACCCAGCGAAAATCCGCAAGCATCGGCAAATATAATTTTATTCATAAAGGCACTTCAGCCAAAGCACTTCAAAGAAATCCACAATTGAACGCCTGGGGGTGGGGGAAAGGGGGGCGAGGGGTAAGGTTTGAAGTAACGTAAACATATGCACAAAGTTAGCCAATTTACCGTTTGGAAGTTCGTTGCTATTCGAGATAAAATAGCTACATACATTTTCACGGGCAGATATTGAATTATAAAAGATAAATCAATTGTTTTATGATGTTGGCAATTCATACAAAACGCGACGTCATACATGCACATATTACCTTAATGTATATTTGCTTTTCTTGTAGTTTTTGTTTGGGTACGTTTGTCTGTCTGGGTATTCGTCGTTATGGCAACGCGTCTCAGTGCTTCAGGGTAAACAAGAAACTGCGTTTATATCATTCTATATGTTTTTTTTTGCATTATGCCGTCGTTGGCCATAAACGTATCATTTTTCTTTCTGTTTACCTCGAAATCCTCAACTTTTGTTCAAGATAAAAACAAATAAAGTAACATAAATGACAGACACTTTAAGGTAAATTAACCAGCCAGATAAAGAATTTAAACCATCTGTATCTTTCTCTCTCTCTTTATTTATTCATCTATCGTATTGCAAGGAGATTGCAAGAAGGGGATACATGAATGATGAACAGGAACAAGCAAACAAATTGCTAAGCTTAAGGACGCGTAGGATAGCCTAAATTCGAATAAGGACACAACCGCACTTCAGTCCGTATTAGAAATTAGCCATTTAGACTGCCTGTTAATAACGTAACAATACTGGACGTAAAACTCAACACATTTAACTGAAGAAATTTGTTGTTCTGGCCGAATATTCTTAAAAGCTATTGATTTTATGATACCTAAGGAGGAGCACGTTAACCATAATGAATGATCCAGAATAACTAATGCGGCAGACAACAGGAGAAAATGGCGCGAACGAATGCGGAGCAAAAGCAGAGTCGCGATCAAACGGAAATTATTTTCATCGAGGGCCATGCACGGATGAAGAAGTCGCCGGAGAAGACTCGCTTCATCCACATCGTGCAATGAACCCCGAGTAAGCATCGCTGGAGTATATCATAGAACAGAGATTTAGAAAGCTAACAACTAAAACCGCTTGAGGTCACCGTACCTTGGGCCAGCTTGTAAAAATACAATTAAAAAACAAGTTAATAACCTACGGGCTTTCCTGTTCGCCTTGAGCGGTCATGGTCTACTGTGTCACCTAATTTAGTATCGAAACACATTGTTGTGAGTATTTAAACTTGTTATAGATTCAAGCCTGATAATAGCTGGAACATGGCACCGTGATTAAAGCGATATTGCAACATATAACGTCTTCTTATCATCTGTGTACGTTTAATTCGAGAAGCAGAAAAATACAGATTTTTTTTCTATCGAAAAATATAACAGCCCCATACAGTTTCAAATAATCAACTTTGCCCATAGGGTGCGGTAACAGACATCACTTTATTAGGAATGAAGCGTGAAGAATTTCACGAGGATTTTGTAGGTTGGGCACCTATCCGTAGAGCAGCAGCGATATGTACATAAAGAATTACTACAAAGTTAGCATTTTTACGCAGCGGAGGAGCTTCATTGATGGCGAAATGTTATATCCATGCTATGGGTGTTAGCGTTGTAGGGCTGAATAGTACTGCTGTGAGTGAGATGCCAATGTAATTCTTCTTTTTTTTCCAGATTACGCTACGACCGTCACCGACCGACGAAGATTGGCATTTTCGATTGAAGTTCCTAAGCTAAGTAATACATACTGCAGAAGCTGCCAGCTGTGTTTACGATGTTATTGGGCGTTCTCGCTCTAAAATCTATATATTTGGTGAAGTTGACATCGACAATGCAACGACGTCGAAATGACATAATATCTATAATTATCTGAATAATTATAAAGTGACATTGATGTAGCGGAAGCGAATGCCTGTAGTGTCAGAGACTCTACGCCTGATCAGCGCACTAGTCCTTCGAAGTTCGATGAAAAAAGCGTCGGGTTTTTTTTGCTTCATTTTCCATTTTTGACACTACTACAAGTATTACAACTTCGACGACGACGACGACTACTTGTTTTTTCTTACCTAGATCATTATTGTATATTATGTTGAGACGAGTCATTGTCCTCCCAATTCAATCGTTCGCTATCAGTTCACCATTACCCATGGAACATGACATAAATAAGGGTCTTCGAGGAGGTCACTGACAGTCCGCGACCCAGCCCAAGCCAACAAACTTCGGGTTATGTCTGCTACAGTGGCTGTAGCCAACGGTGTCTATCCGTCTGCCTGCGTATCCTTCGATAGGACGTCACTAGAGAGCTTGTTCACACGATGGCGTGGTCTGACCTTTAAAGCAATGGTCGTGGTAGATATCTGCTTGTCTTGTCAACCAATGGTTTCATCTTCTCGTCGTGGATAATTGCACCTGCAATCCAAGAATATCGTAAACAGCAGATACTCCACAGTACAGCAAAAGCGCGATGAAACCCAGCCCAATGCTGCACCTGCTACTCGAGGACGTAGCTTGATTAGGATACGTCACCTTAGATTTGCTCAACACTAAAATCTATCTTAGTTTATCCTCTTGGTCGAGAAATTGTGTCCTCCCACAATCTGCTCTGATGGTAGCTCCTGTAGATGACCTATTGCAACTCGAAAGCTGAAACGGAATGAGCATTGCCTCTTTGTTTTTTCGACCTGGTTTCGTGTCGAGAGGAACCCAGAGATCACCCCAACCGCCAGAGACAGAATAGGCAGGTTCGATTAACTTTCCCAACCGGGCGGTAGGCCTTTCGCTAAAATTTTTCGTGGGTTTCGCATTTTCGTTCGAAGCTCCAAATAGGTACCTGATTACAACATTTCGGAGAATTTTCAAAATACATAGTAATCACTGAACTGGAAGTATTGAAAATAACTACTAACTGTTTTTCTTTAGTCCTGTGGACTTAAATGTAAAGATGAAAAACCCATCGTTTGTCTAGCGTCTTGACATCGAATTATATTTAATCGACCATCACTTTTGAAATAAAAAAACGTTTTCAAACATTCGTCTATCTACCTGTTTGTCAAAGCAAGCACATAATGCATGTGCTTTTAGAGGATCCAATCAATTCTTTGCAAAGCCTGTACTTAATCATCTACCGTTTAGCGTCTGGTGCGTAGAAAAAAAGCCACTTACTTTAAGTCATTTGCGCACGAGAAATGATCCTCTCGTTATTATATTGTTGTGGCGACGCTACGCGGGTAAAAAGAGTCATGAAGTTCTAAGCTACTGATTTCTGCATCACTGAAGATGACTTCTGTGTGGAAGACTACTTCATCCCTCAAAGTGATGAAGACTTATTTTTATATTAAGGTTTCATTACATGGAAATAGTTTTCGCTATAGGCAGGCGGCAAATAATTCAGTTAGATAGCAGCAACGTAGCCGGTCTTCGAGTAGGTGACTTGCTCAAAAAATTACATCTTGCAATAACATAGGTTCTTGTGTATGCGACTGTACCTCTATGGCCAAAGACCTCGTATGGACAGTTACATTTTAATACCGATAGATGACTGCCTCAAAAGTCTTTTGGTACGACAGACACAAGCGTTACTCTTAGGTTATATGGCTTTACTGTATAGCCGAAGTTCCAAACGATCATCTGGACTAGGATCGACTCTATTAGGCCTATCTGTGAGACCTTAGATGAGAGTAAAGAGGGTTCAGCCGTTCTTACAGCTCATCTTTTGTCTGGGAGCTCAAATTTGTAAAAGTCACCTTTCGTGCAGAAATTAACATTTACGTACGATTGTCGACCAGAAATGTTTCACAGCGAACGGAGTGGTGCTATAGGACGTATAAAAAAAAAACCGTGCTATATTACGATTTTATGTTGAAATCTTCCACAGCGTTTGAGTATATCTCAAAGCCTATTAGTACTTGGCGTGCCTCAATAAAACCTTTAGAATAAGGATGTGTAGCTAAGGGAGCTTCGAACGGGCCTCTTAATGCTTAAGTACGTTGCTGATAGGTCGAATCAAGCACAGCTTTGTGCTAATGAGGAGATGCGCACACAAACGATTCCAATTTGACCGACAACGATAATATGTCAGCTCTAATTCTGTAGAATATCTTATTAAGTGCGCACATCGCGATCTACTATTGCCAACTGGGCATTTGGTTGAAGGAGGTTTCAAAAGACTAATTTCTAAGACTTAAGTAGACTGGCGATAAGCTGCAGACACACACCCATTGTATTACACCTGTTGGGTCAATTGCGTCAATCGGAATGGCTTGTATTGTGAGTTGTAGACTTTTAGAGATTTAATTGTAACAACTTCAGATAGTTAAAGTTGAGTTCAACAATCCTAAAGGGTTCTAATACCTAAGAAGTTATCAAATGTGGACATGCTTTTTATTTACTTCTGATTCACCCTGTAATAATTTTGCTTGCGACAGAAGTAAGCACTTCTAGTTACGCGGTAACTCCTCAGCTAGTATTCAGACTACAACACTACTACCGATGACTTACGTATAAGCGTTCGAAGAAGTAGCGTTATGAAAACTTGTACTTGTAAAGTTGCATTGGTCTCAAGCTACTACGATGATACTATGACAACGATAGGTAAGTTGCGATTCACAATGGCTGCTCTGCGTAATCGTTGTTGTCTTGCAGTTGCCATTGGTTACCCAATCAATGCCATACAGTGTCGTACAAATTTACTGATCGCTTTTCGAAAAGAAAAACAAGTGATTGATATGAACGATTTAGTAAGATACATTGCTATTATGCCATCGTGAGCCCTAAGTGTCGGATGTCGAAACGATGGTGCCCAAAGGTGGACTGCTGCTTGAGAATATGGACAAACCAAAAGAAATAGGATTTCCCGCTTTATTTCTCTGTCGTTCTGTAGCAGAGGCAACTACATCAGCGCTAGTGTGGCCGTTGTACTCAACAACTGCTCCAATAGCTGCTGCGACACCGGCCGTATCCGTGCGACACCTTCGACGGATCCTGCAGCTCCTATCGCTGTCGATGGAGTCGGCTTTATTTCGGCCACATGTGTTTCGACAGGAAATAGTTGTTGTACACACTTCTAAGACATCCCCCAGATGCTTCCCAGCCTCAACACACCGGCAACTGTGGAAAAGCGTACACCATCCTCTCTTTTTAGAACCGTATCGTTTGCGGATTGGGAGATTTATAAACCGACGGAAGTCGACAAATCTTCAGCTGCCGCAATCGTACCTCTAAGAACTACAACGTAGCAATCGAATTAGGAACGACGTACTGAGTTTTGTTACGGTCGTTGACAATATTCAACTTACTAAAATTCAGTAGCCGTCCATCTACAAAGTGTCGTTTCGGCCTTGTCCCTCAGCGCCTTACCACAGCCAGGTCGTACACGTAGCGATCTGGAGCAAACGCGCATTTGCTAATACGTACTGTCGTGATGGCATAAGCTAGCGACGAGTTGCGAGACGTAAGACGTAAACGTTGCACGCGAATGCCATACGAGCTATATGGGACTATCGGGCAGCGGGAAAGAAAGCACGAGCACTCGCTAGAGCCGCTAGTGGACCATGTGTATGCTCACATAGGTGTGGAGATGAGTAGGCACGTACGGCAACGTCTGTGCTAAAGTTTAATGAAACGGCTGCTAAAAATTTAAATTGATAGAAATCATATCGAAGCAGTGAATGAACAATACTGATGACGTGGGATTAACGGCAAAAGGGAAAAAAACAGTTACCTATTATTAATAGCGCCATCGGTCAGGTGGTCAGAAGCATGTGCTCACAGATCATTTTGAATGAATGCATGGCTTCAGTGAATGGAACCCTTGACAATGCAGCCCCAGTCCTTGATAAAAAGGCTTGCACATGCCAAGATGAAACGAAGTTACGTAACGTTTGATTAGTCCTTCTTTTTGGGCGCTTCGTTCGACCATTGGATCCGTCGGTACTTATAACAATAAAATTGGTCGAGGAAAAGTTTCATTCACTAAAGCGCTCGCTCGCCGAATGAGGAATCGGTACGAACACACAGTGGGGAATCAGTCCACTGCAAGGTTCCGGCCAAAACTGGAATCTTCTAGCTTGTCAAAAGAACCTTTCCGCCTTCTAGCAGTGTGGCATAGAACAGTAATAAGAATGGTCCAAGGCAAATTAACAATTTGGTTGGTGTCTTCTCAAAAGAGAACAGCTGTTTACCAGATCTTTTTTCCAATCGCTTGCTTACTTGCCTACTTGATGCTTCGAAAAGTATCCAGTAAAACCTGAACAAAGCAAACTCCTACTCGTGCCATGTGACGAAAGTATAATAGAAGAAGTGCGTGAACTAATACAAATGATCCCTCAGACATCTTAAAGCTTGCCCTGTTGTGTTCACGAAGCGTCTGACAGAGGCCGACACCCACATGTCAACACAAACGCGCAGTCACGTTGGTACGCACATATAACGGTAAAACAAAGACAAATTTACGCGCCAAAATGTGCAAAGCATACTGTCGCACACCCAGAAGCGCCGATTCGAACACAGACTCTTCAAACCAAACAGAATGGGGGGCAAGGGGGTGTACGGGACAAGGCAAAAGTTAAATGCAAGACCAGTTGCAGTAAGGAGAAATAAAAACCTGTACGAGTTTTACAATGTTTGTTGGTGTGCCTGTGAGTGTAAATAACACAAATTGCCCCAGCGATTTCAGCTAGCCATCGACTCGTGCCGACAACGAGAACAGCTGTCAATGCGTATCTAGGCGAGCGGTTGGTCTAATGAAGTGATAACAAGCAAAAAAAAAACAAAGGCGAAACGAGAAATCGCAAAAAAAAACAAAGTATTCAACGCTCAACTTAGGTGTTGGCGGACCGCCCCATTTTGTTCGCAGATAGGATGAAGACGATCGACAAAAAGTAGACCGTGTCCGTCAGCCTTCCTCGCTTCCAATCATTTGCTTCTTTTCGGAACGGGAACTGTTGAATGTTGAAACAGCGTCCACATGGCCGTCTATACGATACACAGGGTAAGATGGCGACGGCGGTAGCAGCGGCCGCTGGAGCGGTGTTTGTCTTCTGTTAGTGGGCATCAGTCGTTACTTGTCGGCTCGCGCTTTTCTTGTTGTCCAGTTTCAAAATTCGTTTAGATAGAAAGATTACTAGTCGACCAACCAGTTATTCAGCTTCGCTGAAGCTGCCTTCCAAGGCCATTTTTCTGCTAACGTTTTGTTGTCATTAGAGTTGTTGCCTTTTCGCTTATCTTACTGCTTCCCTCTTCACATATATACGTCTAGGCCATCTAGAGGTAATCGGTAGTATACTGATGGTGACAATCGAATAGCTGAATCTATTACCCGACACGGTGAAAGGAAACGAGCAGTTGTTGCGTATCGAACTTCTTCTGATAGTAAGATTTCTGTTCTTTCTCGGCTAAAAGCTGAGGTGTGCCTTTGAAGTTTATCGTAGCCCAATCCGTGTGCCGTTTTGCGAGCGCACCGAACATTTTCTATCATAATTGCAGCAAATTGCATAGATACCCTTTTGAAGTAAGCAGTACGATATATCTCCAAGACAATTTCATTAGGTTCATCTCTTCATACGATTCTTTTTTGTTTTAATACAGATAAGATCTGCGTAACGTTAATCTTCAGCTTTTCATATTTGAACATTGCTACTATTCAATTAGAAAACTAGCTATAATCAAAGGCAGCTAGCTAAATTTATCGCAGTGTGCAATAGATGTGTGCACGCTTCACCCCTCGGGTTCGGCGTTCTCGTCCCGGCAGAATCGGTGCAGAGGAGTAAAGGCGCAACAGAAGAGACGTGATTTCCTCCTATATGACGCATAATAAGCTAGGTCTACACCTGCTTTTAATTTTTTCATTTTCTTTTATAATTGTTTTTCTTTAAACAAGCATTGCTACTTGAACTTTAAAGTACAATTACCTAGACGGCGGCTCTATAAATCATACTCGTATTAATAGTCCTAAACAGAAATAAGGCGGTTTGTATGCTTGGTGTACACCCAATGCAATGATGTGCCACCACGAACCCGAACGACACTCATACATGATGAGGAACCTAAAACCGCGTAAGCATAAATGCAAACAATTTTATTTACAACTTAGTATTAGGTGACTCCTGGAGCCTGTAACGCAAATTTTTTGAAGGGCCAACCCCCAACAATCGCGTTGCCGTCTTGTACGCAGGACAGAAGTAACTTCTATTCTGAAATGCTCGCGCTTATCCTGAGCTCATCCTCAGTCCACTACCTATCATTTGCAAGAGATAGCATCCTGGCCAATCCAGTATATCATGAACCTTTGAAGGCAAGCATCTATTGACGCTATATACTTCCACGATAACCTCCCTCTTCATGAAAAGGGAAAATCATGACATGTCTGCCCAGGGACAAAAACAGATGTATCCAAAACATATAGGATCAAAGTTGAGGGAAGAGCTGAGAGAAACTTTTGTTGGTAGAATAGTGTCTAAAGTTGCAACCTGCCCATTTTAATACTATAAAATAGTTTAAGTAAATGGAAAATGATACACCCAATAGCCCACACGATCAACAAATACATTTCAACCAATATTAACTTTAATGATACCTATATATTATATTTTTCACTATGACATGGGCAGGAATACTCACTATGACATGGGCAGGAATACATGGGCAGGAATTTGTACCTTTGCCTTTGACATTCCAAGACAGGTTGAACACCTATGCTGAGAGGGATATTGTCGAATTTGAAAAACGACATTTTTTACGATAGCTCACCTGGCTAGCTCAAGGTATCTAAAACTGCCAAGTTTAAAATTAAAGTTGTAACTATGACAATTGTAGCATTTGACGATCACATTTACTATTTAGGTACAGTTAACATTAGTTACATTAGGTACAGTTAACTTGGAACAACATTGGTAGAGGCTAGAGAAGCTATCTTCCATCTTGCCGGGTAAGTTAGATATCTTTAGGCCAATTAGGATTGCTGACGCCCGACCCGCAAGGACTTCAATTGTGTGAAATCGTAATTGCTAATGCAACTTATGCAATGATATAATCGTAGAGATGGTTATACTGCTAAGCGTCATCTTGCATGCATGTAAATATGTCCATTTTATTTTTTAATTTTACGTTAATGAATGCTCAGTATTGAAAGACGCAGCGTAGAATGTGATGCTTACTCAGTCAAAGCGTAGTGCTTACAGCCGATAGCAAAAACTTCAACAAATCGAGGTAAAACTAGTAGATAGGTACAAGCCTTAGACCCAAACTAAGCATGCCATAAGTGCATGAACCGGGTAGCCGCCTATTATGTCATGTGAATCAAATGTACTACCTTGACGGATCAAGACGTTGCTTACGAGTATCGAAACGCTGAAGTACCATTGCGCTATTATCTACTTTATCTTTTTCTAAGCGAAAAGTGAGAATCTGCGCATATCTCTTTTTGTGAGCATTTGTCACTGAACCTGAAAGTCGCGATTTTTGCAGTTAATCATAGAGACAAACAGTAAGAACAGGAACGATCGTTGAAGATTCCGTTTGGTTAGAGTACGAGCATCGATTTTCGATGAGTCTCAATGTTTTCACGATTGACTATCCGTTATTGCGTTATGTGCTGAACCCGCTTTTGGTATTGGCACACGGAGCAGATGACAACTGGAAATGCTACCGCGTCGATATTGCAGCTCACTACCTTTCTTTTACGTACTCGGCTTTCGATTTCCCCGATCACTGTTGCTACAGATCAATTTGTGAAAATAACCACAGCAGTACAGCCTCTGATGAAAGCTTTCCAGCAGTCATTTAGTGCGTTGATGTGATCGCACAGCGACAAGTAGTGCGCTTCTGATCCGCTATATGGCTCGTTTAGCTAACGGCATGCCAAGCTGATCATTCATGTTATTGCCGGCGACAGTCATACGATTACGGCTTCAGACACCTTAATCGTATAATAATTGACGAGTTCTCCTATCGGCTTTAAAGTTACATGGCGTGATATTACGCAGGCTAGCGTAGGCGTTCCTCTAGCTTGAACACAACCGTAGTCACTATTGCATGCAGTTGTAAACTTGCCAACATTCAGACGCATACGAACAAAAATATTGGCGCTCTATTTTTGGCTCTAACAGAAGCAGAAGTAGTAGCAGTTTTGCGCTTCCTGTTGCCGAGCGCGTCTTTCGATCTTCGCAATCAGCATCTGCCGTTAGCCCCGACAACAGTGGCTGCAAGTAGCAATGAAGAAGCAATATATACATATATATATAGAGGGAGAGGGAGAGCAAGAGAGAGAGAGAGAGAGAGAGAGGAGAGAGAGAGAGAGGAGAGAAGAAAACTGACATGTTATACGTAGAGAACTGTGAGTCAGCCATCGTTACGCTTCGTCATATCATCACCGTCGTGATTGATGCCAGTATTAGCAACAGCTGCATTGTTGCTGCTATCCCAAAAAGCTCGTTTGCCCCCTTCCGCTTACATTTTGACTCTGCTCGTTTCGCTGGATGAGTATTCCTATCTTCTTGGCAACATTAAATTTGTATATTTTTCAAATTTCTGCGAAGCGGTCCGAGTGAGGTCGTCGTGGCCCCAAGCTGATCATTCGAGCGTTGTTTCCTCAACAAATAGACAGCCGCCACTGCGCACTGAAGCGAGGCCTCGAGACCGCCGCTGTCGTCGCCGAATCCTCCAGTGGACGCTAGTGGCCAGATTACCTCCGCTGCAAAAGCGGAACAGGTTAATAGTCGGCTTGCAATCTAAGCCTCAGTACGATAAGCTGTTCATCCCGACTCCCTCGCTATAGTTCTACAGTGATTGCACTACAGCAGCTACGACGACAACAGCACCCGGAGCAAGATCAGCAGCAGTTTCCTAGTTCACTTCGGTAACTTTGACGTAACTTGTGTCTAAACGTAAGTCAAAGAGTGCCGTTGCTAATGCGGCTGGCCGGCTGGATCCAATTGGGCGGCTGAGATAGGAATTGTGTTTAATGTTACGGTTTTCACAAAAATCAAAATGAACGTTTCACTTCAGTAGCGATCAAACTAAAATTATATATTTCATGCATGCGGATGTTCAGTAAACCGTTGACAAATTAATCATAGAAAACAAAGGGTGTGGATGCAGGTGGGGAACACTCACAAATCGTACTTTTTGACAGCATTTTAAAAGGAGAATCAAAACGGGCGAGAATAACAGATAACTAAAATCATTATGGCTACTGATATTGATAACAACCATTATGCTTACGGATGGTCGTGCATCGCTGTCTAGGCAAAAATTTATTTTTAGCAATAACGTCGTTACGAGAAATTAGTCAATCAAGCTCTATCATAGTTGTCCCCAAAATATCGCAGTGGGTAACGTGATGACCTGCTGAACTTAGGGACACGCGAAGGTCTAGGTTCCAATCCAGGTGTTGACACACCTCATTTCGAACTGGTTGCCGGGCCTCTGAAGTAACGTTTACAAATTTAACTATCAGATGAGAAACGTTGTGTAAACACCACTACAATAGAAGCAATATACGGATCAATTATTTTTAGGTCTTTTCGACATTACAATTGCGCCAAGCTGCTAGGAAGCATGCAGATAGGCAGAATTGGCCTAAATAGAAGAGGTTAAGCGTAATTGTTTTGGTTTGGTCTTGTAAGTAGATCTAATCAAGAAAACAAACTAAGTAAGGGTTTTTAAGCTGATTTGTTTTCGAATTCTATAAAAAGAATCATTTTGGCATGTGCGACGTCAACGCCATCACAGCCACTGCATAATAAACAATCTTAAGAAAAGCACCACCCATTCACGAACACGACGTGCGCCTATAATAGTTACTTTTCAGTTGTGATTTTGTCAGCTGGTCGCTGGCAGCAACGCTAACACGGAGCGATCGATAGTGGTGATCGTGGTTTCAACTGAATAACCCCTTCGCTTGGGGCGTTGTCTTTATGGCAGCGTGCAGATTGACTGCCATTGTTGTTATTAGTCAGTCTACGGATTGATCAAGAAGTGAGCTGGTTACGTATTGAGTTCTAAGATAATGTGAAACGTACAAATCAACCAACCGACGGAACTATTATGATATAGTACATAGATAGATAATCTATCAATAAAAAAAAACGTGTCATATTTTATATATGAGTCTTAAATTCGTGGTCAAAACCACTTACTACACATTTTCACCCCTCCTTTAATCTACAAGTACCTTTGACAGTAACCGTAAGTACACTGGCAAATATGAATTCTCTAGAATTTCGCTTAAATAAGCTAGATGCGATTTAATTTTAACACGGTTAAATTTCGGGTTTCGACAACTGCCCAGAGGTTTCAGGACTGAAGAAATTCAACATAGGCTTCAACGCTGAGACAAAATGTCTCACAACACCTTACTACTGAACTTTATCTGGATGGCCTAATTGGCGATTGATATTATCATTGCCAAAACGGTCGTTAGTGTCTGAATCAAAGACGCTAGAGCACTAAAAATGGTTTCTAAAGCCATTTTGATAAATTTTCAAAATCATTAAAATTATGAATTTTATTAAAGATCTTCCGGTTCATCTCATGAAAGTCTTCCTCAGAGTTTTCAGAAGCCGTATGAAAAATGTTGACCGCCGATTTCAAATAAAAAATGAAGTATTTGGTCTTGGTAAGGGTTCGTCTAATGCAGAAACTAGTTGCGGTAGATCTTTACCTAAATTCGAAAGACGATGCATTGCTATTTGCCATGATGAGTTCGTTGTTTTGTTCCAAAAAATAATCGATGAACACATGCCCGTTATGATAAACAGCCCGCCAAAAGTTTGAACCTATTAAATATGTAAGCTATATTTAGATGAAAACAAACACTTGAGTATAATCTTTTTTCTAGCAAGAACCAATAGCGTTAGCCTCCACGGACGTGTAACTATTACTCGCTTCGAACATTGCTTCAATTCGGGGTACCAGCCAATCACAAGTTATTCTGAAAAACTTCTACCCTAAACTTGTTTTATAATAGTACTGCGTATGAGTATCGGTAAGCTCGGATTCATCGAAGATTTACTTAGCCATGTTTTACATAAGAAATGTGGGTCTACATCGTATACTGATAGAACTTGAAGAGTCTCCAGAACCAAAGGCTCCCAACAAGCTAAAAAGGCAAAAAACGTGCGAACTTTAAAGACTAGTAATCTTAAATACTGGGCGACCCAGTCTGAGTAAATACTCCCTATAGGCGGCTGCTAATTTATGCAACAAAAAATTTGGCAGTCATCGGAAATATTATTTTTATTCGATTTTGCTGAGTTTTTGAGCTTTCCAAGTTCTACTGCGCGTTATGAATTTCAATC
This sequence comes from Varroa destructor, assembly GCF_002443255.2. NCBI lineage: Eukaryota > Metazoa > Arthropoda > Arachnida > Mesostigmata > Varroidae > Varroa > Varroa destructor. The sequence goes on along the minus strand of NW_019211454.1, from coordinate 66,678,034 downwards.
ATCTGGTATTCCAATATAAATTTGTTGCACTGCTCTAAAAAGATTGCTTTTTTCTATAAGTAATAATAATAGCCCACTACGATAACAAGTCTGCTAACGTTTGCTCTCGTTTATAGCGAATATATGTGTGTACGTGTGGGTGTGTATGGGTATGAATAACATATAGGTGTTTGCCTTAAAAACGGTGCATATGATTCTTATAACTTAACCTGGTCGTATTTAGCTGAATATGTTAAAACGGCATTTAGTCGTATGTTTTTATGTGTATTTAAAATGAAATTGTACGATCAGCTACTAGTTGACCTACAAGTGCAAAACAAGATGGCGGCCTTAATCTGCCGCGTCGACGCCTTCAAAGCATTGATGTCCATTAAAGCACAGCGTAAATAACAAGGGGAGAGAGAGAGGAGGGAGGGAGAGAGAGGGCGAGGCGGGAGAGAGTCTATAATATGGTTGGGTAAACGCGTCTTGAAAACAGCCGCCATCAGCGCTTGTTCTCCATGGGTATCTCACCGCGTTTTTAATACTTGCTTCCGTCTTCTCTTTATGTATATGCGAGCAAATAGAGTGGAGCGAGCAAATTTAGACGAGAAAAAAAGCTTTCGTTTACAAATGCAAATTTCCATATTCAGTTTTAGAGAATCCAAAGGCCTTAAAAATGTTGATCTAAGCAATCATCTGATTCAAATTGGATCTAATCTCTTTTCGCATGGTGGTGCATTTGCCTTTACGATTTGTTCGATTCTGGTAACCTGTCGTTCGAGGCAGCACCAGCCATAAAGTGGACGAGATCCGCAACTGTAATGACATTAGTAATAGGGATAGATGCTTTCTCGAGGTCTGATAGGTAACATTATTCCCCGCCAGTGCTGATCGATTGACTGACTCTTCGCTGCTTCTTAGGGGATGAGAAAACTGGGTGGAACTTTAGGCATACAGAGCTGTAGTGCGATACAATAACGCTTGTTCACTAGCTAACGACCGGTCACACTCGAAATTTTGCTACATAAGCAGGAAAGTCAGTAAATATTGCATCTGTAATGTGGCTTTGATAGATTTAGTGGCTGGAACAGCTGTGGCGAGAGACAACGATGGTGGCGCTCGCTGCGGTCATGTCTAATTGAAGGTTCGCTCCGACGATTAAAGTAAAACTTCAAGCGTACATCCGGTTCACTACTGTTCGGTAAGTGGAATGGCCATGTTTGACGCGCAAATGTACTAAGCAAATGCGGCCTACACAAGAAGATCGAACGGCCTAGCGTGTGCGTATGTGCGTGTACATCTAACGTTGTTAATGAACAAGAAACAATGATTTGCGACTTGCAACGATCTTTTTTGTTATAGCAATTCAACGTATCTATTTTTAATCGATTAATTTTGCATTTATTTGACATGGAACATGTCGGCAGGCAGGCAGGCAGGCGATTTATCTACAACGTTACGCAATATTTTTTACCGAATTTATGTAGTCTTATCCGTGGAGTTTGCTATTTACCGATATTCCACCTTTTACAGGGTAAGTGATGTAGGTACACCTCTCAGACGTAATTAAAGAAATCCACCGTCCTTCTTCCACCTGCGTATGTTTATCAATAACGTGATTCAAGGACTGCGGAACATGAAATAGCTATTGGAGCTCTGATATACTGCTAAAAGAAGGTTGAAAAATCAGTTAATGTTTACAATGTTAACTTAATATTCGTACTATCATCTGCGTCAAATTTTTCCAACAATACGGTTGTGCATTTCCGCTAGGATGACTGCTGTAGGGCTTATGTATATAAATAATATGCTGCATAAGATCCGGCTCGTATATTATCTGTGACATGATGACGCCGGCAAAAAAACAAACCGACTCAATAATTGAGTTGCTTTAGGGTTTGTCGGTGTACAAAATACGAAAATGGCAGTTTCCATAGCGTCCTGTTGGATGTGCCTCATTTGGTTAGAGCAAATATACTCGTTAATTTCTAACCTAAAAGAGTTCGGCTTGAAATAGACGCTAGTTTCCCGTCTGTGGCTATTAAGTAAAGGCCTTTTAGAGTCGCAAGACAACTGGATTCGTTATATCTATAATTTCCCAATATGCTGCGGGGTATCTAATACTGACACAGTTATGCATATTGGCCTAAATCAGGTAGGAAGTAACCCATTGCTTGATAATTAAAAGATGATGCAATCTATTATATTACAGTTATGACATCCATTATTTGCTTTCTCAAGGAAACAACATTGACTAACATTTCGAGTTATTGTTCCTCTACTTGTAATATCACTCAAAAAATATTTAATAAAAACTATTAAAAGTGATCGATCTTCAGTGGTGAAATTGGGAAAAATGCCTACAAGATCTGTCTCCCCTCGCCCCCGCCAGACAATTAGGGTAAAGTAGTACTTTAGTCACCTGCTATGGATAGTACCATAATCATTTTATGCGGAGTGCAATACAATATTGTGGTACGTAACGGTTTCGTGTTTGATTGAACAATGTTTTCGAGCGTCCATCTGTTTATCTATCGCATTTAGACGGCTAAAAAAAGATCTGACGCCACCTAGATACTATACGAAATTCGAGTGCTTCTAAATTCTATCTATACATTCGCTGACTTAATTTGGCTCACCTTGATTTCCTGCTTCTGATTCTGCTGGCCTACCGCAATGGTTCAGTTGAAAAATGCACCCTACGTTCAGCATAACATACTGTCAGTGAGTCGCTGTTATTACCTTTCGTTTATAATGTCTCGACTAATGGTCGCTGATCGAAACGTGTGAACGTTGAGTCCCTCCATTAGTCACCAGTCATAGGCACACCTACAGCAGTGTGTCATATAAAACCTAATCAAGGCCAACTGATATCAATTTGAAAATGTAAGAATATCTATTCATTGCATTGCTGATCGTGATAGTGCTAATTTCAATATTGCGCTGGTTCAACTAGCGACTATTCTCTGTTATAGTGCTATATATATCCCCGGTCTACAATTGTAAATCCAGAGAGCCTATATTATCGCTAGAAAAATACACTGTGTAATGCTAATACGTCATTATTAATTATATTTATCCTTCATTTTTTTCACTCTGCCTACTTCCTGCCATTGTTATCGTAGTTCACTCGTGTCGGCTCTAGATACAGTTCATTCCTACTCTGCGTTGTAAGTAGTGCGACAATTGCTGCTGATGGGCGGTAGTGGTAAGGGCTTTTTTTTAGCAGTGACTCTTGTCGTAGAAATAACATTGCGACATAGTAGATCTTCAAGTCCTTACATCCCTTTGTTTGCGATCCATTGATTGGAGACTGAGGCTAAATTGTGTTATCATAATTTACAGGCAACAGCGGCAGTATCATCGCCTTTAACAGTCATCAACGAACGACAAGGAATCAGACATTGATACAGAAGGCATAACTAATGACCTAACTTATAGCTGGTTCGTATCTCGATGCACGTAACTCTACCAAAGCGACCTGCTAATCAACTGCGGAGAGGATTGACTGACAAGTTAATAAAATCACCAAATACGAGAATAAGTTGATCAGGAAATGCGAAAAACCCAAAAGCTTTAGCTTGCAGGTACTAAAAACGTACTCCCATATCAGGGTTATGCAACGTAATCTAGATCTGGTGAAGGGATGATTCTTTTCCTTGGAGAAGATATATCAGCATCAATTAGCATGAGACATGCTGTCCAGAACAGCGCTCGGCCAACAATAACGCCATTTTAAGATCGACTGCTGAGCAATATCCATTTCAGCCACAGATGTCGAATAGCCACCGGTATAGAAGCCACGCCACCGTCGGCAATACGAGTAACCCGCACAAACCATGTTGTTGTCTCTCTGCCGCTAGCGCCCTCTGTTCTGCTTTCCGTTTGACATGTCTATGTTATTGCTGTCAATCATGCTACCGATATTGTTGCGATTGTAGTGCTTTCCGTTAGCACCTCTTTTGGTCAGCTTCGCGGCTGCCGACGGAAATGGAAGGACAACAGCCGATGGTAAGATCAACAACTACGGTTATTGTTACCCCCACCAGCACGGTCATTATTGCTACGTACGTATGTGTAAGTTGTAGCTGCCTGCTGTTACCACTTGCAGCTCTGAAAGTGAGCCTGCTCCTGATGCTAACATCGACGTTGACCGCAATGACGATGATGATGATGATGATGATGATGATGGTCGTTATTGTGTATGTCTATTACAAAGCTTTTCTATTAGCATACCACTAGGCACGAGCTATGGCGTCCACCAAATAAATCACTGGAGCAGAAATGCTCTCGCTGACTCCTGAGGTTTGCTAGAATGTATTTTTACAGAGAGGCACAACAAGTGAAGTTGCCCATTGAGCTACAAGACGCCTTTCTCTGACCCTCAATTCCTATTGTGGTTCCTTCTAGCGATAACACTGACGGAACTCGCCTGCCTATATCTCCTGTTTAGCGAGCTACGTTTAAATGCTAGCATCACTGGCTATGCCGTACGCGAATCGGCGAAACTGTCAGATAGGACAAACCGAGCGAATCAGCCGATGTACCGTACATCATCATGATGCCGTTTTCGAACGGCAAGTGGACAAGTTTTCGCAGCAAATGTTGTTTCAAAAAGGGGTCTCGAAATCCACGGCAAGATGGGCCCTTTAAGCCGATTTGCCGAAGATATGACGTCCACTATCAACTCAGTTCAACGAGCCCCGTCTTTGTCCTAGTTACAAGAACGATTGTAAGTTAAAACTGAAACCGGCTCCCTAGTAAATCTTCAGTTGCGTATTCGCCTTGTCCCTCTGAAAGCTAGATAATGCCAATTTATGCCATAACTTAAAACAGAATGATTCCGTTAGCAGTTTAATAATTCTCCTTATGGACAGGGCGTAAAAGCGAGCAGCATAGCGTTAGAAATAGCGCATATGTTGTACGTGCAATGCCATTTAACATGCACTTCGGTTGCACGTAGCAATAATACTCACCTCAGACGAAATTCTAACAATACGAGTATTAATAGACTGTCGTTTGTGTAGGCGTGGCTAGTTTACTTCACCATACTATCGAACTATGCAAAGTGAGTGAAAAAAATATTGCTATCCACGATTAAGCATGCGCGAATATCAGAAAAACGTTCAGATACAAGAGTTTCTTCTTTCGAACGAATATTGCGATAAGGGTTTACATAAACATAACTACAAACGAATTCGTGTACCAGGCTTTTCGTGCACTGGCATAAAACGCGTTTACTTGCCAGCAAGTTACACACACAAGTTGTTAGGTAAACTGGCATTGATGATAAAGAAAGGTGGCTTAAAGTTGGCAAACTACCATTCAAAACAAGCGGACTCAGTGTTCTTTATTTAGAAGCACATTGATATTTCGCGCAGACGAATGCAAAAGTAAATTTAAAGCATTGCGAAATGGCGGGTGTGTATGAGCTAAGAGTCTATATAATAGTCGTTATTAATGAATGTATTTACTATTTTGCAACGATGGCGTTACAGCGTTAACCACTTAGTCAGCCTCTTCAAGTCCTGAAACTTAGTCTTGAGTAACTTCTTCAGTACGCGCTTACGATTCTTGTAGTTAAGGTTTCCAGTCATCGTAGCGTAGACAACAATAATATATATGTAGGCAGCATTTTAGCTACTAAGGGACGTACTGAACAGAGCAGCTTCTAAAAAGCCCACTTGTTGAAGGGAATCGGTCGCAAGAATCAGTAGAAAGAACAAAATACTAGCGGACATAGATCGACTGAAATTGCTTAGTGAGATGTCAGCAAGCTGTGCTCTTACCCCTCACACCTATTTTTATTTAATATCGGCCTCGAATGCTGCATGCGCACATGGTGAGAACAGAAGTGGACAAAGAAAAATAGAAGTTTTCTTCTTCTTCTTCTTCTTCTTCGTATCGTATCGTATCGTAGATGAACGATATCAAACCGTATCGTATCGTAGATGAACGATATCAAACGGCTAACTATGGCAGGGAACTTTTACCTACTGACTGATGTATGAATTAATAGAGCAAATAATTTGCATGTTTTGAAATAATATTACTTAACTAAAAGTACCTTTTTGATCAATGACCTTCTGCCCTTTTTCTGGTAATAGTGTAATCCCACCACTGTAGAACTTCTCCGGCTTTTAAGGAAGAAAAAAACGTGACGTCTTTGCCATTGAAACCAAATTATCATCGCCACCGGGGTTCTGCAGAGACCGAAACAGACGGTAGTCTGAGTGCAAGATCCAGGCAATACAGTGGATCGATTAAAATTACTCTTCCCAGTTCTCTCGATTTTGCCGGGTAACTAAACACACATGTAAACTGACATTGTCATAGTAGAAGACAACGCCTTTTCCGGCCATTAAACGCATTCGACTTTTTCAGTATTCTAATCTCGTTGCCAGCAGGGGTCGTTTTGCCATGGGCCACGAACCTATAATGTACAACTTTCTTCCACTGTTACCGACTGTGGATTACTGCACATTATTATTGTATGTGACCTAGTATCGATCACCCGCAATCAACCGCTTTAAAGATGATTCAGTTTCGTAGGGTTTTGGCAGAATTTCGCAAATGGAAAATAGGATCAAGTGAATTCTCTCTTTTCAAACTATTTGGTAATGGATGTTTACGTTCTTGGCGATATCATAGATACTCACGTATCGACTCTGCTCAACTTTGCGATAATTTCATCAACTTTTTCGTAACTGGTCGACCACCGCGATGAGCATCTTCCACGTGGAAATTTTAAGAACGAAATTTCAGCCTTTTTTGTCAAGCGCTTGACCTCTTCGCTTCGCACACAAGCCCGTAGGGCAGCTTTGTTAATCACTGGTTCTCAATACAGAGGTCAGAGATAGAATTTTATAGCTATCACTAAAACGGCCACAAATAATATTCCACAAACTAATATGTACATTGAAATGATTTCCGTTTGCAGACGGTTTGTACACGTGTATGTCTATTAACGCACCTTTACTCTGCTGTGAACACTTCAGCGATAGCTCAAACTTTAGAAGATATGTTCTTTGCGTCGTTTGCTCTTACCTGAAATGTAGAATTTTAATTGTAAAAATCTAACAAATCGCAATTGTCGTTAACGATAGTACTTAATTTTTACCGAACTAGCGCACTGTTTGGTAATCTGGAAACGATCTTAAGTCTCTTATATTGAATACATAATATGTAACATGTATGTTAGCATCATAAGAGTTTATCGCTATAGCATCCCTGTTCCTAAACTAAAATTTTAAGAACAAAATCAGAATCTTAGCCTCGACACCGTTAGTTATTCTATAGCTTATAAAAATGCTAGTCGATTTTTGAACGGTAATTCCTAACAGAAGGCGGAAAGAAATTGGTTATTGATTGATTATCGTGTGTTTTGCCCGTGTCCACACACGTTTGTCGGTTGACGTTTCATTTCAATGATAAAAACCCTGTTTCATCTAGAGCGTTATCGTCGCCATCATCGCTGTTTGCACGACGCTGATGTATATATATGTGAGTGTTGTATAGTTTTTTCAAAGGCCTTCTTCATCGCCAGGCTTCTCGATGTAGTTCGCTCAGGCGCACATACAGGCTGACATACACAAGGCGAAAAACAGTGGGTAAGATGAACATTTTCTTTCTTACACTGTTTTGACTCGGGGTAAATCGAAGAATGTTTTACCCTTCAATCAACAGCTCCGTTGCCACGTTACGCGTGGCAAACGATACCAGTGCACTGCGTTTTTTGCCCACCGGCGACATCGATCACTCTCACTTTTTACAAACTGATATAGTAATTCTTTTTTCATTTCCACAAGCTGAATGAGTAACAAAATTATTATTTAGGTCTGTAGCACTTCAAAGTAATAATGCTATGATAGTAATAGCACGTTATCAGCGGACGCTGGCGGTCGGCGTTGTCATTGCACTACTGACGATTCTAGAAATCCAACACGATGTTGCAACGATATAGGAACTTGCAGCAGTGAATTTCACAGCAATTTTTATTTATTTACAAAAATCCGTAGTTGCTATATGGTGGTTCCACTATAGTGGGACTAGTTATATTTGTATATATGTATATTATACACTATCGTATGTGCACTGTAGGTCTCGTAGTCAGCCATGAGTCTCCGGTCAGCGTAACAGGATTCATCCTGTTGCGATGGGAGAATTGAGAACACGGATGTCCTTTTTCTTTTTTGTATATGATTCTATCACCGTTGCAGTTTCTGATATTGTAGATACCAATGCGTATTATTGGGTAAAGATGTTGCCCATTTGTTTCTTGTCCTGCTCAAACCCTTTTATTGGGTTTTTGGTAGTGTACATTTGTTTGTATTTATCACATCTTTCCGGTGACCGAACTCATTTGGTGCTAAAAATACAACTGATACTGACTCATCGCAGTAGTGACAGATTAACGATCCATTTTAAATGCGCGGGCTTGTATTTACTATCCTTCGTCTTATATGCTTATCTATCAAGCGTTCTCTATTTGTCAATAGAAAACACTATCTTTTTTCTAATATGCCTATAATCTTTATGGGTATTATATTCGTTGAGACAGTTAAAAAAAGGTAAGGATAATATTAGTGCTTGATAACTTTTACTGATAAGATGAAAATTTTGATGAACGTACCTACAAAAGGCCTAACTTGCGTCTCCCTGTATGGCAATAACTGTTGAACTAACTAGCCGTTTTTGAAGTTAGATAACTTCTCAATGTCAGCTAAACACTAATATTTATCAATTACGTGTTCGTTTCTTCCTACTCTTATACTTTTTTTATATATATATTTTTTCGGGTCCACTTAAGTAACGAATCGATGCGGTACATCCAGTACACATTCAAGCGTGATTTCAGCAATGATAATCGGATTTACAACCGACAGGGGCTTCGGCAGACGAAGAGAAACTGCGGCGGTTTCCCATTATATTCAGCCTGACGAAGCGCCACGTAGTCGCATTAAACGTTATCAAAAAGACCACATTTACATATGATATTAATCCTATTAAGCTAACTAAATTCCAGTTGAAATTAAGATACTCGCCCGTCCGTCCGTCCGTCTCTATTAAATTTTTATGATAGAAACTTTTTTCTTTTGCCAAAAGAGGGCACCACTTTCGAGGATCAAACAGCGTCGTGTGCTAATTATTGTTTATCTGCAACACTATGCCGATACCTGACTGGGACAAAAAGTAGCTGAGAATAACTCTGGGCAGCTTTGAAGTCTTGTCGAGGAGAAAATAAGAGAATCTGTTCTTATGTGCCTTCTGTTTATCAGTAGCAAATTATGTGGCTACACATTAATGTAAACGGAGCAAAAAAACACAGGAAAACAGTTCAGCTATCGGTAAGCTTTAGCTATCATTTACTTTCGTGAAAATACTATTTTCCAACGTTTTAGAGTAGTCAATGATGACTCGATGGAGGCCTGTTATGCCAGTGACCGGCGAACATCCACCTAACGAAATGCAACAAAGATGCAAGTTTTGCTCACGTTCCTGCATTCATCTGTTTCCTTGTGCGACCCCATGGGGTATATATTCAACGATGCCTTCATATACTTCCGACCTTTTGGTATGACGATTATATCACTCGATAAGTCGAGCTGGACTCGACCGATATGCAGTATGCCCATCGTGATGTTCACAAGCGGCGACAACATTGTTGTTGTTGGCAGCGTTATTATGAGATTGCATGTATCTGTTATTTTAGACCTGTAGGCAAATGGCTTCGTAGCTAAGAAAAGATAAATATCAAGAGTAGCTTTACCTAGCAGCGACTATTGATAGAACAATAAAGTTTTACGCCAATTGAAATTAATGTCAATTCCATCACTCGACCATCGTTGCTTCGATACACAAACATGCTATATATGTAGAAGGAAAGACGAATCATTCTCAGGTTTCCCTAGTCACCGCTTCACGATTTTAGTTTGGCTTGTGGAAATGAACGTCGAAAATCAATTTGCTCCGACAGGCGTTTCGTCACTATCTGACGCCAAAGCGTAAAAAAATAATAACAGCAGCAACGACAACTGCTGCTACCGTCCCCGATTTTGATGACGCCGTTGTTGTTGTTGTTGCTGCTGTTGTCGCTGCTGCTATAAATACAATAGATGTGGCTATCAGCAGGTAAAAAGATAGGACGCAGGACGCATAGAACTGATCGGGTTAACACTATTACAGGAGTATTGAATTATGGTTAAATGAAGACAGATAGTAATGGCAGTTACGTTGTTTTTCCGTACATGCATACGTAAGACCTAATCCACTAGCTTTGCTACTATTTACGTGAGTTTGGGCAGCTGCATTAGCTGCCTATGTTTGTGCGGTTATGGCAGCCATTTTTATTAACTGACCACCGCGTTTGCTGTTGCCAGCAAAACCGAGATTTTCATCTGGTTCCTGTTAGGAGAGGTTCGAAGGGAATAAGATGGTGGGGGAAGAAGGCAAGACCCTTGGTTGAGCAATTTTGTCCTAAACGTGCGAGCAACAGCAGTGGCGAGTTTGTTATGACTCGAATCATCATCATCAGTTGTTGATCATACTGATTGAATCATCTTGATTGACTGATACGGTGCGAATCAATCTGCTCGCTTAGTTTCGGCTGAAATTAAATAATGGACGGGATCATCGTCGACCACGGGTTCGACCAACAACGGCGACTCAGAAATATCGATGGGAGCAGGACAAATGCGAATGAAGCGCACATATATTGTCCATGATGGTAGTTTTTATCATTAGTCTTATGGAAGTAATTATATCTTTGAGACATTTCGTGTCGTTCTGGTTCAACAAATGGGATAGGCTGTTCCCTGGCTGGCTCGTTGGGTAGGTCCGCGACACGTGGCGCGCAGCTCTGAATCGAGGCGCTGAAACTCATATGAAACACATAGGACATTGCTTCAGATCAGTCCGACTGGTAAAATGCTCAGTCTGTCTATGTTCAAACCCAGCAGCCAGTCTGCGTGTCTGTCGATCTCTAATACTAACGCCAGCCATTGGCTGCTAGTAAAATCAGGTCTCGAAATGTGTATTTCTTCTCCTCGGTATCAATTTAGAGGCAGTTAATTAGTTAGAGTCGTTAGAAGTCCAAGTGTATTAAATTTATATTGATGTCATAATATTTATAGGAAAAGAGGATAGCATTCCGACGAAAGGCTATAACCTGAACGTCGAGGTGCAGTGGAAAGAGAACAAAGATGTCCTAAATAAAGTGGTCTCATAAAGAATAGAGATATCTTTCGTAGTACAACTATTTTCATTGTTACTATTTGCCGAGCCTTGTATATAACGCCTATAACACGTCGCATATATATATATATATATATATAGATGAAGAAATCTTTGGCTTGTAAATCTATAAAGCCATCATTCCATATCGGACGTCCGTCAAACCGACTATCCCGTTCTTGAGTATGTGTTCTATCGTAGAAACCTCGGCAGATACACGTATAAAGGTGTCGCCAGAGCACCTGACATTCAACAACATATATACATTTTACTGGATATCCTAGATTTTGTATTGGAAACTGAACTCTTCTTTGATGCTAACAGGATCTCACCTCACATCGAGAGGAGCACGTTGATGTTTCATCCGTTTTAATATCTACGCTGCATTCTAATGTTGCAATTGCTAGTATTTCAACATAAACTGCTGTTAAGTCGCTGCTTTCTTATAGTAATTTTAATTCGAAACATTGTTATAGCGACCTCAATTTTCGTCTCATAAAAAGTATAAGCCCTTAGGTACTTTATCTAGGAAAGCACACTCACGCGTTTGGTGGGGGGCACGCCGGGTGTTAATAGGCAACACAAGTTCTAACCAGAAAGCGAGGAAAAAAGAGAAAATATTGCGCCATTGACTTAGAAATTTTGATAAGCCAATACAATTAATTGTATTCGAAAATTTGTGCGTTTTCAATGAAGAAATGGTACTCAATAGTAATAAGAGTATATATTTCTCGATTAAAAAAGTTCAAGAATACTCGCTTTCATCTTGTGGTTAGCACAAATAGACGCCTATAGAGGTACATGAATACGGTAAGTGTTAAGGGTATCTTATACCTAGGGGATCGGTTTTCTGATAAAAGATAAAAAGAAAGTATATCAGATAATCGTTTGACCCGAATGATTTGGTCGATTCGTAAACTAATAAAATGATTATAATGAAAATTTCATTGTATTTTTAGAGAGAATTTTGTAGAGAGAATTTTATTGATATTTATATGAGATGCTGTTCGTGCAAAATTTTCTAGTCTATCAGGTAATATATAGCGATAGAGATTTTGACCATACTTATTTCACATATATATATATATACACATACATACTTACTTAGAGTTAGTCAGTTATATGCTGTTTTAAAAAGTCCAATCTTTTTTTTTTCAGAAGAGGCTACTTTTAGTGCCGAACTTAGAAAATATATTTTGAAAGTTTTAAAATAAACTAATCCAGCTCAAATTCTATGGCGGTTGAAGAAGTATTTAATGTAACAGTAGAAAAGAAAGTGCTTGCTAAAGAAAGACTATTTAATATGTCTGTCTGGATTTAAAAAGGCAGTAGTTATTGTACAGCCCGGGCAGGCATGGTTTAGATGTATTTCTATTGTATCACCGTGTATTCCACACCACTGAAAAGAATCACGTGAATAATAAAGGGTTTATTTAATAATTGATGGAAATGACGAAGCATCAGAAATCATAAAGAAAATTAGAAATATGGGCAGGATTTTCAACTTTGTTTGATACATGCCCAGACATTTTCAATGCGTATGATCTTTGTTCCATATGAAACAGTTCCGAATATATATGTCCGAAGGTTTTTAAGTCATCTGCTTTGGAAAAAATGTTATATGTCTTGCCATATTCTCACTGCGTAAGCGTCGTTTCAAACGGACAAAATCGAAACTTATTTTTAGTAGAGTTGATCGTTATTGATCATGATAGAGCCTTTACGACAACCTTTAATAGGTAACTAATTCTATGACATATAAGCAAAACAAGTAACTACTGTTAGCTTTATCTATTTTGCTGTCAGTAGTTTCGGTTGAGTTTCCAGAAAAAAAAAAACTTTGATTTTGACCTCTAATCGTGTGAAAGGCAATGTTTTAATGTCGATCCTAATAACAAATATATGAACTGGGCCCTACCCTAAACAATAAACATATCTTTACGATCACAGGTACTTGTCCAAAGAGGTGGGTATATTTTTCGTATTTAACGACCTATTATTTCACTTGTGATATCTGTAAAGCGAAATATCTAAAAGCTTGGAACGTCTGTAACGATGCTTTGCGCTTATTACATTAAGAACATTGGCATCATAAACTCGGAGTCTATGTTACCATGCATTATCTCTCGACGCTTACCTAAGAACGAAACATGTCAACCCCGATATTCCCCGCCAAAAGCTTACTATTTGCTGTAATAGTTATTAATTAATAGGATAATATCGAAGTCCTTGTAAATGTGCGAAATAATATCGTTGGGTTTCTTAATTAGCGAAGGTTCACGCGTGCCTTGCTAAGATCCTGTATCCTTAGACCCATCCGCCCATTGTAGAGTTGAAGAGGACGTTAAAGCGCACATAATGTCTTCTTCTATCATGTAACACCGACGGTTCTTCTCTTGCCAAAGCCAAACGGTGCATATGTAAAGCCTAATTTTATAATAGCTGGTTAATTAACTGACGAAATTGCAGTTATTCGCACTAGACGCATGACGTTATGTCCCTTCCTTGAAAGGGCGCTAGGAATAACTAGTCTCGGAAGTCTTGCTTCTATATGCAGGAAATTCTCAGACCTTTTTTTTTAACTTTTCCCTGCCCCTTCTGTAATAACTTGATCTGGTTTGTTTTCTCTCCCTAAAAAAGGAGCGTACAGAAGCTGACTTCTTCTAACCTGGGTTGCGTTATTCCTCAGAATAAGGACGCCGTTTCGTAAGCTTGCGGCCAACCTCCAAATCAGTGCTTATTCAGAACTCATGTGACTTATGTGACCCCGTTTTGGTCAACGATTGCTTTTTATTATTAGTTGTTTTTACTCTCCGACAGATGAGTATCATGCCCTTTTTTGTCCTATATAGAGAATGAGCAAAACTTGAAGGCATCCCTTTGATATTTTTTAGAGCCAATGACCGCCTATTGAGCTCCGTAGATTGCAGCGTTTTGCAACGGGAGCAAAGGTCTCTTCGTCCGAGAGGAAAGACTGTCCCGATTTAGGCCGTAGGGCCAAAGCCTGGTTACCTTTCAGGGAAATACTGGAAAGGATTCGAATAAAGCTTCATTTGGAAATATTAGGCCGAAGAACCTATTGTAGGGTTTCAATATACAAGAATTTGTCAAATTTTGGAAGTTTAATGTCGTTCTTTTTATCGACTTGTCAAATTAAGTTAAGGATTGATAACCCGTCGAAAACGCACGTAACATTCATTTGTCAGGAAATCAATTTCGAAATAACTAGATGACTGATGGTAAAACATGGCTAGATTGCACACGTTGAACATCGCGTACCAGGTCTATCATATGCCTAGTCAAGATTCCCCATCGTTTCTTCACGAAATAGTTTCTCTTAAGTTATTTTTGTTGGTTATTTTTATTGTTATGATTGTTTATAAAGGCTACGCCGCATTATTTTGTACTGCTAATGTGGCGTATTATGCTGCGATCAGCTACGCTGTAAGGAAAGGATCTATAGTTTGCTCGTGCGACAGATCGTCAATGCCGACCGCAGTCACCGTATATTTGTCCGACGATTTCTACCGAAAACACTCCGCTATCAACCGATAGGACAGCGGTCGCTCCGGCGGCCGTGTCTTTGGAACAAACGACACCATGAGCTAGCCTACTATTACAGCTACCACCACTAGTATTAATGGTGGCAGTTTTTTTTTTTATAGTCAAAGGAAAATCGACTCATCTCTATGGACGACAGCTCAATGGGTTAATAGCAGCCATAGGAGCGAAAGGCAAGCATCATTCGCTTCATCTGTCCGATGTATCTATTCGCGTGACGCCTTGTCACGATGATAACGATATGATGGACAAAGATCAAAACCGTAAAGAACTGACCAAAATGAACAAAAGAAAAACCATTTTCAATAGGTGGAACATAAGGGGGTTTGTTTCTTTTGTTATAACTGCTGACGTTTTTGCTGGCGTCGCCTGTTCAGTGAGTCACTTCCTGGGGGGGGCGGGGGCGATCACCATTTTGAGTGTTTGCTTAGTTAGTGGACGAAGTTCCACTAGAGTAGGACAAAATAGGCGACAGTGTTATTATTCAACGGTTGTCTGGTGACTACAGGACATTATTATATGACGAAAGAAAGGGTGCGATTTAAGTGAACAACTATATACATATGCCGACCATAACGAACAGACATGGGCAGCATCAACGGGAAAAAACGCTCGCCGAAAACCGCTAGCATCCATTGTGAATGGTGGGGGGTGGCAACATACCGTCGTGACCGTACAAAACCGTACAAACGGGTACCTCTCAATAAGTAAAAAATTCACTGAACTATGTACATGCCCTCACACGGTAAGCTCAATATATACACCCACACACGAACGTATACTAAGGAGATAGAAAGCTATCTACGACCTGTCTTATTCTTCGCCTATTATATTTTATTTCATGTTTGTATATTTTAGCAAAGAAAAAAGTGTTGTGCGGGGCAATTCGTAAAGCGGAAGAAACTCCACTCAGCCGAATCGTAATGAATGACATGGACAAAAAAAAGGCTGTTTGTTTTGATATCAACATGTCGTCACCTAGTCTCTCATTGGGAGGTAAAGGCAGATGCTATATGCCTAGTGCAAATGTTTATTGTCACAACGGAATAAACGAGCGTTGGTATAATGCGCATATCGGATCATCGCTATCGGATATAGGGCCTGTTACACGGATGTGTGCCTGTGTATAGGCCGCGCAAACAATACAGTTCATTATCAATTGTATACATTCAGGTTCGTCAGTAATACACATTTGTACTAACAGATGTATTCTATTCCTCTGCCATAAAACGTATACTGTGTTTCTTGATTGTAGCGCTTATCTGTAGTAACGTTGGCTCAGAAGCAACTGAGCACAATGAACCATAACTATGTATATGCCCATCCATCTACTTGCTCATCTATTTGGTAGAGGCTGATCTTGTCTTTCCGATGAGTTTGATGCCCCTATCTCGTATTCATGCGATGTCCCCTGACCTTGAAGCGTTTTTTCTTTGTGTAAACAACGACGCTGGAAGTGTACCTGCTACCGGCGTAGAATTACGCCGGCGTATGGGCCTGTCTCTACGTGTACATATGTAAATGTATAGTGCGTGAAGTAATCACAGTTTGTGTGTAGGTCCACCATGAGGAAGCCTGTAAGCAAGCATAGAAACTGTGTTTCTTAGAACCTATATGTTTTTCCACAGCGTCAAAAGAGAATTAGATCCATAATATAAGGAAGAAATATATTAACGTTAAACGAATACGTAAACGGCTCTGCCGCTAGTTAGCAGTGAATACCGTCCGTGTGGCAGGTACATGTCATGGATAGTCAGTGAACTATGATAGAATGTTTCATTTTTGCCGTGACCACTTCTACTAGCGTTGTAGCACTTCGCCAATTGATAGAAATAAACAGACTGTACAATAAACGTCCAAAAGCTACTACCTAGTGGCAGCGAGAGGAGTCATCAATCTGACATACTCATAAAAAAAAACGGTACGAGACGAAAGATGTCTGGAAGAACTACAAGCAGCAGTTTCGACTACAAGCAGCAGCATAAACGGCCCTACGTTCTGGCTGAGCATCTGCTGGACGACGCCCTCAGGAAGTCATGAGAGAACGAGGCGCTAGCCCTATTTCGCAGAAAATGCAGCATGTGCGTACCAATGTTGGTGCGAATATATGCAGAGTATTAAATCGTTTGACAGGGTAGGACTGAAGGCAATGATCACTGACTACAGCGGCTCACTATCAGCATCATATACATACATTCGTGCTCTACTATAAATATGCGCTAAGGATATATGTAAATGTTGAAAATTTTCTTTAAATTATGGGGGTATGCTGTGCGGCCACCGGTTTGAATAATAATACGAAATAGTACATAACATTTAGCTTAAATAATATGTCCATAGAGCTTTCATTTCATGTAAAACCGTAGCTAAGGATTTACTGACTTTGAGTATGCACATGTTACAAGAATGGTACTTTGTTCTACGTAATGCAGTGCTTCACCAGCGCTTTTCTTTTCCAAGACCAACAGCCTTTCCGAGTGTTCCTTGTCGTTCCGTCGGTGGGTAATAGTCTAATACCTTAAGTATCTACTTTTCTTCGACAGCGAACCTGTTTCAAGGTTTTCCGCAGTGGAAACTCGTTATCCATAGTCTGAAATGGGGCTTTTGACATAACTTTCGGGTTAGACGACAGTAGTCTTGCAGTGCTTGTTTTCCTTTTATAAACAAGGAATCTCCAGATATATTACAATATTCTCCGACTAATAATGATTTTTAAAAAATCAATTTGATATGCTATGTCGATTTTCACCTGCATAGCTAAACTGCTTCGACTAAATTACTGAAGGCTAACCGTGACGATTGCGTCTTCTAACAAACCACCTAGGGAAACTAATCGATGGAACTCATACAGACGCTACAGACGTACAGCAGCCTCTTCTATACCTTCATAGGTGAGAGGCATCTTCGTTACAGAGAATTCTACAGTTCCTACGAGAACTAGCTAGCTGCGTTTTTAACTATATCAAAAACCAAGTTTTAGGAGCAGATAATTATGACTTTAATATTATAAGTTTAGTGCTAAGGCAATACCTACAATCCTCGGGAAAATACCTATGTCTATTGACTCGACAGTTTTCAAGGGGATTTAAGCTAGGATGTTACCAGAACGAAATTCTCGGTGCTTAAACGCTCTTATTAATTTAATATTGTGTGGTACGTTGAGCAGTTTAGCGATAGTCTGTCCCGTAATCTATGATAATGTGACACGTGCCAAAGTCTTTGCCATCGATAAACCGTAGGTGCCAGGGTCATGCACGTCTCGTTCGAAGCAACCTCTTGTCGTAAATGTATCTGCATCACGATTTGGTTGAATCAGAGAGTCATTCATCTAGAGTTCTCTCGTTCCGTGTTGGGTGTATCTTCATAAATGTCACCGACTCAAAAGGATCAGTTAAGCCATCGAAGCTTTCAAGTAACGCACGGTCCGCAATTGATAAGCATGACCGACTCCGCAACGAGGGTAGCCAGCCAAAAGAGCAAAGAAGCAGCTACCGGTTTCTTAAATCTAACAGCCGGCTCTAATAACAACGGAGTTGTTGTTTAGCCCGCTGCACAAGATATGAAGTGACAGTGTCGACAGGGCCGTTTTGAGGTCGGAGAGGTGGACCTTCACGTGACGGCTGACCGCTTAGCTCGCCAAAACAATAATAAGAGGGTTGGTTGGCCTTCTTTTTTGAATTAAGAAAGATAAGTCCTCAAGGGAATACGGACGGCGCCACGTCGCTGACAAGGTTTCACCCCTCGGATAAACGACGCGTGATGCCTGTGCACGCACACGGTCTTTGTGTATGTAAACCTTTACGCAACACAAAGATAACAGTGCGCCCAAAATTCACGTGCAGTCACTTTATTGGAGGGTTTCGCTACCAAGATAGTGGAAGATCAACGATTACTAAATGAAACTGAAGATGTTAAATAGAGAGACCAGTCTCTCAATACAGCTAAGATACTGGTTCCTCCATTGTTGTTCATCAAAAAAGCAAGATTTAACAATACGTGTTAGCATAAATAAATGTATCTACGACGCGTACGATGGCGAAATAAATAGATTTTACCGCATATGTGCGCTATAAAAAAAAAAAGCGACAGCTATATCTTAACGTCTGTCTAGATACTAGCTTTAGTTAACTTAGAATAAAATTTCGTCAATTAACAAACACGGTGAAATGTTTCGTCTAGTCTATACGATACAGATATCGTAGTTGAAGTTTCTCAGCAATAATCCCGGTAGAACCACATTCGACGAGGTTAGTCGTCATCGAGTACTACTGTAAAGTTTTGATCAACGATTAATCAGCAAAGTCTATGAAGGTAAAGTTGTCAGAGCCCTAGTCTGTTTCATATATCTGATAGATATCAGGCTAAACAGTTCCAACGGCACGATGACGCAAACAATGATTGTCGGTGTCAAGCTGAGTTGCGGAACAAAGCGATTTGACTTCGTTCGTTTATCTTCGGTTTTTTCTCGTTTTTGTTGCCGCAGTCCTTTTTCTCAACCCTACCATACAAAGCCAACAACCGGCAAATCTCAAACAAAACCAGACGGACGCTGCTCACACAGCGTAGCACGGTGTTAAGTACTTGATGCTTAACGCGTCGACGTTGCTTCTCGTTCCTTACATAGTTCGTCAATGAACAGCCCGCGCTTAGAACAGGCAGACGTCATCAGTGAACGGCGACGACGCCGCCGATGCTGAGCGGTCGTCCCCAGCATCAATGGGAATTCGAATGAGTCAGAGGGCGCGCGACGAGGTCTGACGACTGAAAAAAGCAAACGGCAGATGAGAGCGCGGACAAAGTGTCCAGGGATAGTAATATACGACATAACAGTTAATAGTTTCCAAGTGCCATGATTTCATTCAGGCGAGCTTTAACAACGGTGGCAGTTGCGGTTGTCGCAAAGTAGGTACTACGCTGGTAAACATATTATGGTTTCCTGGATGATTGTGTGGCTCGTAAGTCTTATCCAGTACCAAAGTAAAACTAATAACAAGTAACTGTAACAGGAAGTGTGTAGTAAAGAGTAGCTTTTATCTACGGTGTTTTTGTGGACAAAGGATCTGGCCTAATGTTCGATTGGCCCTGTTAGCAATATTGTTATTTGAAAAACGTGTCAGGGACAATCGCGTTTTATTTGTGAAAATCAAACAACAACATATGAGGCTCCGATTACGTTGGCATCGCATTATTTTCTAAATTTTGAGTCCTTTATACCATGCCCCGCGCAGTGTAACGCCGTCGCCCTCTGGCGGCCGCACCATTACATCTTTCGACAATGGGGAATCTGTCCTCCAACAACACTACTTGGAAAGAAACCATCGTCATGGTGAGTCATCAGCGTTATGCCGCACAAACTAAATTAACGATACTTACGGTAATTACACCTAATATTGGCTCCTTAAAGGAGTCGAAATCAGTGTTCTCTCAGTCCTCACAATCAAGCGGAGCCTCTGCGTGTACGTAACGAATATTCTTTATATAACCGAATGACCCTCAGCGTTGTAAAGGTTCACTGAATAATAAAGTGTAGAAATAAAGGCTTTCCAACGATATAGTGGAGCTACCTTAAAATGAAACCGAGGTTCCTCTGTGAGCCAGCCTGAGTGGTTGGTGAGTTTTACAACGAGCGACAATGGCTCAAACCCAACCTATAACCCTTCAAAAGACCCCTAGGAGATAAGCGTTCTCCAGGCTCCGTTATCGTCAGGTCGAAAGCAACGTAATATAACCCTGTTGTGAAACAGTCGCTTTTCAAACTCTTCCATTGCAACCAGAACTTCCCATTGCATCCATCCATATCATGGCGCTTAGCAAGCTAAAGACGTTGTCATTAAATGACGGCGCTCATTATCGATAGATCTGTCGTTGGCTAAATGTCATGTAATTTACCGGGAAATGGAAATCACCACAAAATGACGTTTGCTGACTCGTCTATGGATGACTTCTATTCCAGCTAGGCACCCAGGTATTGGGATGACTGGGCCGAGGCGTTATGGGATGTTCGCTGCCGCTGTTGCGCGTAGCAGTCGTACCATTAACTATGACTGCAACAATACACGACGTAGACAGTCTTTTTATATTCTACCTCCTTTGCGGTGTCGTGCTGGCCTATTAATGCTATCACTGGACCGTTGAGAACAGAAGCTCATTTAAATTTAATTATTAAGAAAAACAACTGACGTCATGCTTTAGACCGCATTTAGTAAGCATACGTATAAATGACATGTGATTAAGATCGAATAGCGACGGCCACGATCGTTTTTGAGTTTTTATAGGATAAACAGGTGGTTATTTGATGAGTCATCACAAACTAAACTGGCCGACAAATATCCATTACGGTTTATAGGCAAAAATGACAATTATTTAAAAGTTAGAAATAGCGTAGTAATGGTTGATAATTAGGACACGTATTAAAGGCCTGTAACGACACTGTTCGTATTAGCACCATTAGTGCTTGTTGGCGAAATGTCAATACCAAAATAGCGACCCAAATAACCAGGATAACGTTTTAGTAGGAGTCAGATATGATGAGCCTAACGTTGGCCAATAACGCTTTGACACCGAATGAATGTGTTTCTATTTATGAAGACCGCTTTTGTAATGAGCTATTCTATGATATTGGTTCTTGTCTAAGAAAGTGCTCGACAGTCTTCTTCGTTCTGTTCTGTTACGAGCAGGGCAATTGGCTCCTTTGCTCATTTTTGAAAAATACTACCAGAAAAAAAGCAAATTACTAACGATGAAGCAGAACTTGTTCTCTCAATTTCCTATATGGAAAAAACGTGACACTCCACCAAGCTCAAAATCAGTTTGCTGGTTTCGAGTCGTTGGAAAGCTATAGACGGCGGTCGTGTATACCTATCTAAAGTCCATTTATGAACAGTCAGTCACGGTTCAAACAAGGCTGGGTCGATAACAGTTCTAACAATAAACGATGCAGCAGTAGCATACCTCCTCCATATTGCAATGACGACACTTCAGCAGTCAAACCCACAAGCTGTGAGTTTCGAAGTCGTGGACATTGGGTCGTTCGAAGCCGACATCGATCATTATTGGCATGAAAATCATCATCGTCACACATGCCGCCATCACGGAGTAGCAGTACGGGGCGAAGGTGAGTTGGTAAACACCGACGCCAATCAAAACGACAAGGAAAAAAATATCGATACAAACAAAATCGACCAGACCAGGTTCACCAATGGAACCGATAATGAGGCTGCTTCATAGCCGCATAGTCAATCAAATATCGTAGCGATTACAGGGCTGTCATCGCAATTTTTTCGCAAAATGGCACTTGCTTGACTTACCTTGGCGCTGTGTTTTAGTAAGAAAAATAAGGAGGAAAATATATAAGAAAGTAAGTCACGTCGACACTTCACATTTTCCGACTGGCAATTTATTTCAATTTTAGCTAAAAGTATGCAAAAATGGGTGGAACTCAATTTTCTTGGATCTATTCGTTTTTCAGGCTCACGTTGATGTCAACCTGGCAACCAATGGTAAGGTAAAAGTTTTATGTTCAATACTGTCGTTAGGCGTTCCATCAGACGGCTGGTTCCCAGCACGAAACGAACCGTGTGTCCACGCTCAGGATTTGCGTCGCTCGATTTTTGCGATTGCGTCACTCACTTTCTACTATGCCATCGCTAGGATAATGAGAGGTAAGCTAACAAGAGGCTTTTCCACGTTCATGTACCAAGTGCAAAATATTATTGCTAAATATAATATATGAAGTCTCGATACATTTTTGTTCTATGCGTATTATGTTATATAGGGATTAGGAGGTTTGACGAGGTCGAGCAATTAACAACTCAAATTACTAAGTACAATCAAAAGAAGGTATATCTCATTTGTGTCGCTTCTTTTTTTATGAGTCCTTCTAAGTATGGGCCCGGTATATTAGAGCTGACATTTGTATATCGTCTGTGACGCCAGAGTGGTCTAGTGGGTTGCCTAATATATCGCAGCGCAGCGGATTGCACAGCAACAACAGAGACGACTCATCCAGCCTAGTCAAACTTTTAGTTCAACAAGTTAATGTTTTTTTTAATCAAATTATCTATTAATGTTTCTATTATACATCATTTGCTTATCTCTTTAGTAGCAGAATGGCGGAGTGTTACTTGATCAACTCTATGCATGTGCTTTACTTGGGGTAACGTACGCGTTGCAGCCTTAAAACGGCCCCAAGTTCCATCGTCACCCCTTGACGCTCACCCAGGCCTGCTTTGCCGTGCCATACCATGTTCTCACACGTTCCATGGCCTTTGCTCATTATCGCCTGTCGCAGATCTCCCCAGCAGCTGTAGGTGGAGACGTCCACCCAACCACACCGCTTCGCCTATGTTTTTCACCACGGCAAGCCGCAGTCTTAGCTCACGGAATTATTCGACCTTTTGTGCTAGAAGGCCCCAATCGTCTGAAGCAAGGCTTAGGAGAAGTATCAAGAGTAAAATTTGAAGTACTTATTTTCATTTTATACAATAAGAGAGCACTTTGCCTATCGTACGACTTCGGGGTAATTGTAGGCCCAGTAGGGTATTTGATTTGGTGCTGTTTTGTGGTAGGGTGCCAAATATCCATTTTAGCATCAACTGAAAATGGCAGATAAATCAACGTGTTAAATTTTACATTCGGCACTGCTGTTAAGCGTTGCGTAAGATGGCTCGTACCTCGTAGTACGAAGATACTAAGAGTGACAAACGTTTATGGTAGGTGATTAATGTGTTGGAAAGACGAATTAGGGTACGATTGCAAGCTCTTCATATGTACGCTAAAGCTTAGAAAATAATAGGTTTCTATTTCCGGGAAACGAGCGCAAGATGTTGCTAGCAGCGAAAAGCGCAACAGGGGTACGCATCCTCCTTCCAACAGCTCTGTCACATGGAGAACGCGACATCCCCTCCTCCATCAAGCAGTTAGTAGCTGGCACAAATAGCACAAAAGGGCAATTACTACCTGTTTTTTAGAATACCATTGCAGTCGTCTTCTGTGGCGAAACAACACAAGAATGTTACAACTGGCTTCCAGTCGCCGCAATTGAACTGCAACATCTTGAAAGTTCTCAGCGTAGAACTGTACAGAGCATCCGCTTGAAAGTTAGCTTACTATCCGCTACTGGATAGCAGCTCTAATAAGTTCTGCTAACTGTAACGTCGCAACTTATTTGTTCTTTTTCGAATTTTTGACATATCATGCCGTCTGACCATCCGGCCGGCTCGCTTTGGTGGAATCCGTTGCCGTTGAGTTAACTAGAGCAGTTTTGGGGTCTACTTGAGTGGTACACATGTGATATGGAGGGCTTCTATGGTTTTCGCACGAGTCAAGCAGGCCGTGAATGAACTACTGGGTGGCACGCTTTTAGAAAAATTAAGCCACCAGAAAACACCTTGGAACTACTCGACACGCACACACGGGCTAAGTTCCCGTTTTTGTGCATCTTTTTGAGCTATCAGCCTTAACTTGAGGCCGTCAAGTTAAGGCTGATAGCATTACATGCTTAACTACTGTCCCTTCCTATAGATAATAAGACGTTTGGCATGTTGCTGGCTTATCAAACAATGCAACAGCTTTCTACTTGGAATATCTTTTTAAACAATTTCGGCACTTCCTTAATGATTCTTCAGATATAATAAGGAAGCTTGCGTCCTCGGATATACTATATATTGTAAAAAAAAGAATTGCATTCTACGAATAGCAATGAGCGGACGAAAGTTAAATTAGCTCAGATGAATAGATAGCAAACTTCTTTTATATTGCTATAAGAATGCCCAAAAGATCAAATTCTGCGCAAATACTAGAAAATGCAGCATATATTATTCGGGTTTTACTACTTTTAAATGAAATGATACTCGTGCGTTATATGTTTTGGGAAGTAACTGGCCATTTTCAATTACTAGTGCCGATAGGTTATCTATTTTTCATTAGAATTAAGCGTTATGATCTCGAGGTAAATTTCGAAAAGCATTCCTGATCAGCTTGACAGACCCTATTGTAGGAAACGAAACCTAGAGCAAGGCGGGTGAGGGAAGTCTTTTGAAAGTGGGTTACAAAACTAACTAAACTATTTTACTTATTCTTAAAATCAATTAATTTCAGGGACATTTTCAAGTACCCCTGCATCTTAGTACCCCTAGCCTCGTAACAGCTAAAAGTATTGTTAAGCTTATCGTTTCAGCACTATGCAAAAGTCTCTGCAGTTAAATTTCTGCCTAGTTATTCGTATCCACCGAAGGCAGTATGTACTAACCAGATCTGACAATTATGACCCAAGCAATCAAGCAAGCAATAAAGAAAGCATGTTTCAGTCAAAGTCTGTCTACACATCCTTACTGGATCCCGCTCCCGTTTCAGCCTGCTTTTGCATATTCCTGTATGTAATATTACCCTGTTCATTTCGTTACTGCCCCCCAGTGACTTCAATTAACGATGCGCGAACAAGGTACGAACAACAAACAAGGTTTCCATCTTCAGCAGCCAATTAAAAGGCCGCGCACCTCATGACAATGAAATTAGGTTTTGTCATCTCCTATCTATTTCCAGTGTGGCAGTGTCTTTTTCCGTGACCTTTAAAATTCTTACATAGTGCTTATCCATCGCAACGGCTCATCAAGCCCCTCATGGATTTCCAATCGTTGGCAGAAACTGGAGAGCACCGGCTCTTGAATATCAATAAAACAACTGTCGCGCGGCCGATAAGCAAGTTCATCAGGGATATGTGCGAAGGTGGTGGGTATTCTTTCTGCCATAAGGTACGACCAATGCAAGAATCCTTTTGGCGGTATTAGGCCTAGGCAATCTGCATTGCAAAGTCTGGTAAATGTGTTAGCATTGAAACTCAGTTAATTTTTATGCCACGTCTCGTTTTCAACGCCTCAGAGAGGCAAGTGCTCTAAGCTAGACGACCATAGAAACTTCCTATAATACGCCCCATTTCAGTGTCTAGTACCTAACAAATTCCTATCCTTTATCGCATAATGCGAAATAGATTTAGCACTGACGAGCAGATATAACATCGTGTCAATCTAAAAGATTCATAATTGATACATATAATGGTGATAGTGATACTATTGTTTTATACATTATTTTGTAACCCTTTCCATTTTTTAAAAATATATATTGGCACGAATCAGAAAATAAGAAAAAAATTACTTGAAAACAAAAAATATGGAGGATTTTCTACTTCAGTACGCTATTGTGATTTCTGAAGCAATGAGTGGGATCATTATTTAGGGTTAAGTTCTTTCTAATAAATAATAATGGCTATTACTATAGGATCTCCAACATTTTATATATGAACAATGTCGGGAGACATACAGTTGGAGGTTGTGGTGCGATCAGACCAAGCAGCATACCTCACATCTTCCGTAATGAAGCCCAAAAAGGCTCCAGAATTCGGGTCTCTGAAGCACTTCAGGTCGAGGGTACGTCGCAAAGAAAGATCTTATATTTAATATCAAATATTCTATTTTAGAAGCCAGTCAGAAATATCATCACAATAAAATGTCTAGCGATGATGAAACATACTTATTCTCCGTGGACTCTGACAATTATCCAAGACAATAGCACAAATAGCGCTTCAGCTTCGGAAGAACAGTTCCTTGGGCGACGATTGTCAACTGCAGCCATTTTAATCGTAGCAAATTATTCTACAATTATAATTACTCTGTTCGTTTTATCATTTTTTCTAGCTTTCTCTCTGCACACTGTCTCACTATCTAGCTTTTCGAACGATTCCTTGTAGTTGACTTACAGTTGTCTATTCTGTGGTCATTTTATGCTGCATTCGTTTCTTCATTATTGTTACCGTTGGCTGGTCTGTTCTATGGTGAATGTAAAATAACCCAGGTTCAGTTTCATTGTGCCCAATCCCATTCGTTCGCCATGTAATGAACTTGTAAATTACGATCGCGCGTCTCGGCAAAATTACGTCTTAAACGGCAACAATAACAGCACAACTATAAGCGTAACTGGTAAATGTTTCGATGGCTGCAAGCCGATTGCCAATCATGACTTTGCGTCTTCCTGCTACCCTAGGAAAATACTCAAGGAGCTAAAAGAGGCCTACGAAACACACTGATAATATTCCTGCAAGCTGCAAAAACACACCTGCGTAGTAGTAGGCCGTGTAAGAATAATACCAACAAACGTGCTAATATGTAACATGCGTAGGACTAATAAAATCGGCGGAAGGCACATCTTCCGACAATGGAGAATCTCAAATCGAAAAACGAAACGAAAATCAATCAGCTGGCCTTTTTATAGCTTCCGTCGTGCCGTGTAGCAGTTACGATGGTGAACGGCTTCATCAAGGAAAAGCAATTTTACCTTGCCAACCAACATGCGACAAATTTTATACGCTTTTAGTTGCAGAAATCATTACCAATGATTTTTCATAAGGATCATCTTTTTAGATGCCAGACCGCGATCTAGTCTATTAATAGTACATTCGGCTATGCTCTTATGTATGTATCTACCCATCGTGGAATTTCGTTGGAAACCTTACCTTTTTGCACATGAAAGAGGAAATTTTTTCTTGGTTAAGTTCCACCTTAGGTCCCTTTCGATGTCTACTGGAAAGGAACCTCCATGGGTCCAAAGTTAGCGTTATTTTTTGGGTGCATACTACAGTAACCCAGGTAATCTGGGCCAAGGTCAAGTCAGGCGAAAGAACACTACTGTTACTTCTATTATTTACGTCTAGGTAAATTAAATCAGGCTTGAATCGCAGTGTGCAACGTGAGATTTTTTCGTCTATATAGATTTTGTCAAGAATCGCTAATATAATCCCACGGCACACTTTATCATAATATGCGTCGATGAATATCTTTCTTGGGCGTTACTATTCAGCCTACTAGCGAAGTTCGATCGACCCCTATTACCATTCGTCATCAACTTATTATTATTTAAAAATAACAATAGTTTGCAGTTTATACCGACACACTGCTAGATATAGATGGAGCGAAAAGTCTGAAGTAACGCACGACATATGTCGGAACGATCAAGCAGTAAGGGCCCGTTCGGATCAGATTGGCAGCTGCTTTCCATCGCCATGAATCATCCTTCTTGCTGGTCAAACCAATCCAAAATCGATAATTATGGCGAATACCCGACGTATGCCTCTTGTGTATTTGCTAAAATTGGTGGAACACCACTAAATACATCGATTTCCGTTATGTTCTTCCTTATTCAGCTACTATTTTATGGCGGAAGGCTTCTGTTAATTCTAATTAGACAATAAATACGTTGGCCCTAACGCGGTCAATGCGTTTTGCGTGCCACTGAATTGGGTCAACATAGCTTACATGCGTCACCACAGAACCTGTATCGCTTATGACAGGGCGTACAATCTGTCTACCAGAAAACCATAACAGCAGACAAATTCATTTGATGCCGGGAGCACTGCATGCACCAGACATTTAGAAAAACTACACCATATATTTATAAAATCGTATAGTTGATAAGTTGTTGCTTACTGGATTTTTAGAGGAAAATTCTCTATAGCACTATTTGCTGTCGATATTCTTTACTATTCTGTCAGTCATACAATTCTTCTTTGGCAAATAGAAGATAATGTGACTGATTGATGCACAAGTCATAAAAAAGAGGTAAGGAGAGCGAGCGAGCGAGCAGGCAAATAAACGCTCACATTTAATTAAGCAACAGAAAATATTCATATACGATCAAAAAAAAACGATTTATATTTTCACACGTTTGTTTACAACATCTATTCCTTATATCCGTTGAGGAGGGCAATTATAAGACAAAAAAAGAGTGACATATTGTCTACTGATTTTCAATGGCATTGATAATCTATATTGCACATTACCTATAAGGCAATATCTATTAATGCTCAGGTTGAAATGCTTGTTTCGCGCCGGCTGGCATCGGTTCGGTAAACTTTTACGGGCTAGCACCGTACGTACTTATAAGTGCGCCGAAATCAAGTGCGCTATGCGTGTATCTCTAAGATAATTTAAATTGGCACGTAATCTACGTCACACAGAAATATGAATGATCAACAGATCTCTCTTCTGGTTCGTAATACACAGACTAGTCTAAGAGTAGCAAAAGAATAACTACGGTAAGTAAAATTTTCATATAAAAAAGTAAGTTTCGATTAATAAAAAGTGCCGCTATCATTCGGTTTCCTAGTGACGTTGGCTCCTTCGTGAGCTACTTGGCTGCTAGGTAAGCTAGAACGGCCGGTTGGGGACTTAGGATAGCAATAGTTTGATAATACAGAAAACATACTATCATCTGTGTACTTCTAGCGCGTATCAAAATCGGGAATATTTACCCACACGAGACAAAGCGCCCAAAAATTCTCAAGGTCTTTTGAGGTTTGTGACGGCCTATGCCTGACAGTGACGACGGCTTTTGATGACAGCTACAAAGCCAAGAGGATAACAAAACGTAGAAAAGCCCAAGGTAAATTTGTATGGGATTGTTATTTATTTCTATTTTTTTTCCGTGCTTCTACAAGAATCTCGACCAGAACGAGGACAACAGCTCAATCAATGGCTACCATTTTGATAACTAAAATAATATGGATTTCGGTTGTATGTGATCGTTTGTTTATCATAAGTGGTCAACACGGTTTGTGATTTGAACGGTTAAGTATTTATCGTAGAAAAAAAATTATAATAAAAGCAACTTCACCATTTTCTTGTATCGAGATATCACATTGTATAACGAAACAAACGACAATCGTTTCATCGTCACATAAATAATAACAGAGCTCGCCGCAACACGTAGCCTTAAACAGAACAAAATTAACCAACAGACGGTAAATTAAAAAGGAAGGAATAAAAATTTTAATCTTGCTCAACAACTACCCATGGATCTTCAACGTCATCGGTTTGTGGGTTTCTTATTATAGATGCAAGCTGAATTCGACGGTTCAACCCACTATAAATTTTATTGGATAAAATAAAAGCGATATATA
>NW_019211454.1:66548166-66648212 GCF_002443255.2 Varroa destructor | reverse complement strand
ATGCGCACATGGTGAGAACAGAAGTGGACAAAGAAAAATAGAAGTTTTCTTCTTCTTCTTCTTCTTCTTCGTATCGTATCGTATCGTAGATGAACGATATCAAACCGTATCGTATCGTAGATGAACGATATCAAACGGCTAACTATGGCAGGGAACTTTTACCTACTGACTGATGTATGAATTAATAGAGCAAATAATTTGATATATATATATATATATATATATATATATATATACACACATATATAAATTAGGGAAACCGATTGTTTTGTGTAACGGGCATGCGTTTGTCCGCTAATTCTGATAGCAGAAGGAAGCCAGGTTTTTTCTAAAACAAAAGAACAAGTTTCTTATGGCGAACAACCCGGCATCGTTTTCCAAATTTAAGCGTAGATCAGTTAATTATCTAATACTTCCGCGCTAGACAAATGCCCGCCAAGATAAAAAAAAATCGCTTATTTCCCGAAAACGGACGGTCTATGTATATAGATATATATTATTGCCAATTTTCATGTGGCCTCTGCAAAATATGAGAAAAATCTTTCGATAGATGCAGGGATCCTCAATAGGGCTTACATTTAAAGGACTCGTAAATTCACCACAGTGGTTCAAGAAGCCATTTTTACAGGCCTAGGTCCTTAACACAGAAATGAAAATTGCCGTTTCAACGGGGAGAATATCAGTTGGTAATTGGGTCATCTAAGTAAGCGCCAAAGGTCAGTCTTTTTTCTGTGGTTTTTGCTCCTTTGGGTTTTACCGTTTTGAACCCTTGATTTTTGTGGAAATTTTGGCCTGTTATCATCCGTTAGATTTTTTTCTATGGGCTGAACTTAATAGACACTTTTTAGTGTAGTTTCGCTTTTTTTTCACACGTTAGTTTACATATATCGCTTGACGCTCGGTTACTATAAAAAAGTTGCTTCCGCATTCAAGAAGCAGTATTTTTAAAACTAGATAAGGGTTATATTGAAGGACAACAATTTTCAGGGGCGACATCATGCATTTACAAAAACATCTGTTGGAGCATGTTTTTATCTAAATATGATTTTAGAGACAAGTATAAGAAAGATAAGTGTGCCTACACTTCATACCTGTATATATTGCAGTATATGCAACTTTGATTTATAGTTGCAATGGGTTAATCGATGCATGGCCTGGCACTCAGGGTGGAAAAGGTCAGTGTAGAACGCACGCATAATGAACGCTTACCACAATGATATCGATAATTACTGTCTTTGATTTGTGACGGACGCTTTTTTCATAAAAGCGAAAACGTAAATCAATTTTGCCGACGAACCCGCAAATTGTGCCGCTATACAGAAACTGCTGTGTCGAAACTGATTACTTACGAATCAGATAGCTAACTAGGTTATTCAGTGCTGTTTGCTGTTGGATAAAATCAAATAGACACTTAGTATGGGTGTATTGAATGTACTCTATATCGCATACTTTTCTTTGATTAATTGGCCAACAAATTTTCGGACCCGAAAAGCTAGCAGTAACCCCTAGTCCTGCCTGTAGATGCATAAATTACTAGTTATACTGTGGCAAGAATTTTTTTAATAACATTTTGCTGATTCATTTGGACTCGACGAGTGACCGTAATAAATAATGTATTCGTCATTTTTATGGCTGACATTGGCGTGTGGGGCTTTCGAGATGCGACTTTACGTATTGCGCGGATGTACAGCCGTACGTTAAGCTGCAACGGAACTCTGCGACATGAATAGGACACTGGAACGCAATCGTTTGAGGATTCACTGATATCATTGAAGCAGCTGTTCTGTTTGGCACTTGCTCGATCGGTCGGTCTGTGCCTGCGATTTGTTTGCCACTTGCAAAAGAAAGCTACGCAAAAACTGTTTCAGCTCAACGGTTGTACCGATGACGACGGCAGTCGTGGCAATGGTTGAAATAGCTAAAGTAACAGACTCATGTAAGATTCTCCATCTACTCAATGTAGCGATAGCTCCCTTCGACTTGTGTTTGGCAAACAGCGATCAACGTTACGACAAAACGTAAAATAGGGATTGCGTCGGCAAATTTCATTTAACCGTTAAATCTTTGCAATTGATCAATATAAAACAACGCTAAAAACAATCTACTAGATAGCCGCAGAAGGAAAATACGAAAATTCTAGGTATATAATGACGCTATATTACTTGATTACTGATGATTACTTGATAACTGTAAACCGTCAATGCGTTTCTTCTGATTTCTGGTCCGAACCAATTTCGTTATCAGTTGCAACCAGTCTCACTTATGTAGTAAAGTAAAACGCTATTTGTTAGACGATTCTCTCTTATCGCTATTTTTATTTACTTCTAAATGTGATCATTGTCAATGAATCCCACAATAGATACGATACACATTATGTTCCTGAAAGCCGGAGAGTCGCTGTGAATCTTATCTGAATTGTGATGATAACGGCAGATTTTGCTTTAGCAGTGAATTGGCAGACACAGAAACCAGAGTTCTACATTATTCCGTTTGTCTTCAATCGAGTTGGCTAGATACAGCGAACAACGGGGTGAATCGCCCTTTTCTACGTTTTACGTACCGTTGATTCGCTCGCTGATCACGGTGCACGATATCGTGACGCGACCTGACTTAGCTACGTTGACCGGCAGGCATCTTAAGCTGCCTTCGGAAGTTCGTTGATGGTACCGCACGTTGGCTCTTCGTCATGCGACCACCAACAGCGGCAGCGGTCGAGGCCGGAAGAAGCTTCTATATACACAGACAGGCTTTAGCACATAGTTGGATGCCCTATCGCGAATCAGCCCTATGCTAGAATGGCACTGCTTATCATAGAATGGGTGAATGTAGTCGCGCACCGACTATGGTGGCATTCTCTAATGAATGCCTACTTTAAGAAGAAATCCCAACGTTTGCTCCCGTCGAATCGGTGGTTTCCTCTTTAACCGAATTAAACGTCGCTTTAGCCACTCGACCGCACGAGCGACTGCCCGTTCAGTTGACCAGTGATCTGGCCTTACGACGACGGATTTTGTGCAGGCATGCTTACGTCAGCCATCTTTCGTTAAAATGTTGAAACAAGGATGACAAAAAACATGCAAAGCCAAGAGCATGGCAGCCACCATGTCAAACGTGGAAATAAAAGATTAGATGAAATAACCGTGACATAGCGGTAGATCAAAATTACGGACTGATTTTAAGCTGGAATGAATATTCTATCATAGCCTTGTACGTGTACCTTTTTTATATGCCTATCATAGCATACTATTAGCTGGGATTTATACGTCGCAGTTCCTATCTCGCATTGTTTGTCCCATAGTCCAGAAGAAGTAATTCTGAGATATATTCTCAAGGTATACATACTCTTAAGGCTAAATCAAACTATTGGCTACACTTGCTTCCAGTTTCATTTTTGTAGATTGATTTCCGCTCACTTGTGCTCCTATTTCGGTGCCAGCTGAGGCTTTGGCAATCAGGCGCGCTTTCTAATAATACTCTTCTCTACGCCTAATTACATTATCCTCCCAGATGAATGACCACATATAAAAGAGGAAGTTCTAAAATTGATGACCTCAATACATCGAACCTTCACTATAAATGAGCATCGTTTCCATTGCTTCATTAGCCTCATTTTTCTTGCTCTAATAGGCGACAGTGCGTCTGTTTGCGATGAGTTCCTCATTTAAATGGAAAAAAGAAGACACGAGAGGACTAGCATAGCGCAAAGTATATAGCACCTCTTTATTATTATTATTATTATTATAGCCGTAACAGAGATTAAACCGTTCTAGCACTAATATCTGTAGGTGATTACTCAGTTCCCAGGTTACTTGCGCTAGTAGTTTGTAGTGGGTTACTGTCTCCTCCGCCCGACTTCATCTTTGATTACCTCCAAAATCGTCAAACCGAAAATGTCTCACGTTATATCTACGTGCTGCTGCTGCTGCTGCTGCCATTGTTTTGGTCGGCCCCAAATTTCTCTTTCTCATCATTTACCCTAAAGAAGCTAATCGTTTCGTAATAGCCGTAATCGCTGCCAACTCGTGTGACTTATCGCCCTATCCTCACACCGTGGGGTACACCTGAACTCTATGGATGAAAAGTGTGATAATTTTTCTATTTTTTTTTTTTGACACATTTCACCGTTCTAAAAGCTATTTCGTTTAATCGTTTGACTGTCGTAAAGCCTTTACACTATGCGCTAGGTTGCAGCCTAGTATCAATGGTTTGAATTTTCCGCCGACGATGTCAAATGTCTCTAACAGAACAGCGACGTTGTTGAATTGGCTTTAATGCGTCAACAACACAAAGAAACGACTATTACATCCAAGCTAGCTTTCTCCTCGGGATGAGCCAATGGGCTAAAGGACAAAAAATAAGCCGGACCAAAAATATGAATAAAAATGCAAAAAGCAATAATCTCCTCTGTCAAGCAATAGGGAAATGGGAATATACAAAGAATATTGAGCTTTTTTGGATAGTACCACAAAAACAGCGAAGTTCCAAGGAAAAGAATACTCGAGAGTTGCGTCCCTATCCATTTCCACTTGTGTCGGACATGTGGGTTGTTATAGTTCTTATGACAAGCCATCGCTATAGCAGTGCCGCAATCTACCGCATGAGAGATGCATAACCATCGCTGGGCGTTTATGTTGATCTATGTGCGAGATGTGGGTCGAAAGGGTTCGTATATGCACGAATGCCTAAACGTGTTGTTAGAGAATAGTGGTTAATAGTTACTCGTAGAAGTTTTCAAGTTATCGATGGTTTCAGCTATATACAGCTAATACAAAGATCAACAGAGTTGCTTTTCGATGTGAAGTAACCGAAGAGGAATAATGGCGCACAGGCCACTGGTACTAGAAGCGTTTGCGTTACAGGAATCGGGTCCGTAGTATCGTGCCTATTCTTATAATAATGTCCGATGTTATGATATACAAAAAAACAGTCAAAATTGCTTTTATCCGTATAGCGGGTAATCCGCTTTGGTGTTTCCCGCCCACATTATTCTGTGCCTTCGATCTTCAGCTTTTGACAGAGTTAGCTCTTAAGGGATACGCGACCTTGTTACACATTTGCAAAGGAAGGACCGACTCTCGTCCTAATTATCGACGCGGCTACGAGATGACATGATGGCCTCATCTGTAATAGATGATTGCCATTCCGTACATTAGTCTGATGTGCTATTTTCGTTGCTGTATTCATTCACCTTCATTAAAATCTCGGATCATCACAAGCATAACAACTGATACTATTGCACATAGAAGTGGTGGTCACCTAAATATACGTGGGGCATTCGTTGACTTCATTTGTCGCCGCCATAAACGTCGTATACACGCCGTTATCCGTCAGCGTAGGTCATATTGATAATCTGCATTTTATCTAATCAGTGAATACCGCTGAATCAGTTAATTGACGGTCGTCATCAGCACTATAATATGCAATAACGATAACATGGCGTCATTGTTTAGAAACGATAAAAAAAAAAACGAATTAGTTGCGACGGGAAGGATCCTGTCGAGTATACTGAATGATGATTATGTATGATGAAAAAAAAAGTCTCTGCAAACGGAACTGTCCAAACTATGGGTTTGCGTGCCCAGTGCTGGCCAAACTGTACTCATTTCTCTTATAGCCACCCTCAGCTACCAGACATTATCGATGGACAGCTGAATATCTTCATGCAATCTAACTAGCAACGATGCGAATATGCTAGCATCTGGTCAACAATCTGCGATACGGTTTCTCGCCTCTCAGACGGTACCGGTCTAATAGTTTCGAGGTTTCACAAATTAACTTACAATAGAGCTAATGACTTTCATGCTTTCCTGTAAACATGAAAAAAAGAAACAACCACCCGCTGGTGCATCGAATTTGTCATCTAAATACGCACTCTCACATTTCACCAAAATGTTCTCGATATTGATTAAGCTGTAAGCATCGCGCAGATGTTTTAACACCACAGATTTTTATCTGATCCAGTAGATCAGGAGGCCGCTACGATTGCTGGCTGCAGGAGCTAACAGTTCATGATAAACAGCATTTCATCGCTGAACGCATCCCGACGCAAGCCCAATGTTAATTATTTCCTTATAACAACTCATACAGCATCTTGTCTCACAAGTTAAAGTCACGAGACCCCGTTTTCAACTCGCAACTTCTCGGAGCTATATATGCCAGCCGGGCTAGTTCATAGGATGGCAAGGTTTTAAGTTTACTGCTCACTGGTAAGCCATAACTGCACTGTTACGTTGCAAAAGTTTCCACTATGATTTCTCCCCAGTAAACCCCACTGGGCTACCTCTTTCGGAGGACTGACAGCGTGTCGGTCCTCCGAAAGGTATGTCTGCAGACAATTACCCCCTTCCTCCCGATCTAAATAGATGTAGAGCGCGCTACACTTTTACATCATCTTATCCCATATTCCGTTCTTGAGTCCCACACAAAGACGAGCCAACCCTGTAGTTGCTGAGTAACCAGTTAACCCATTAATTTAATAGCCGACAGGTCATCTTTGCTCTGTTATATACTAATCATAAAAACCTTCGCTAACGCTAGAGAAAAGTAAGCATAAAGCATTACTCAATGATCACCACATTCTAATGGCATCCTTATATATTCCAGTCGATATAGAACAATGATAAAGGATCTAATACTACGGTTATGAATATTTCCAACAAGAAAATTAACTATCCTATTGGGATTCTTCCGTAACTTAGACTGAAGTTCTCAGCATACGATTATACCGACGTTGATGTGTTTCAACCAGAGCAAGGCTATTGATTGCAATTCTGATGCGCGTGCTAACAGATCGTCATGTTTGACCTAACGTATATTATAATACGTTGCTAAAAACTAGCTAAATCGCATGATCTCAAAATTTCTTTGTCCTCTTTCAACAGTGGCAATCGTCACCTCGACATGTATTTTTTTTTGCGATTTTTACTATACTCGTAGGAGCTACTATGTCATATGTAGAAGGAACAAATTCATATCATTACCAACCGAACGATCTATCGTTCAAGCTTAGTGTGAGAAATAACTAGCATCGTAGAAGAAAAGAGAGGAAGAGGAACGTAATCATTAACAATTTCCTTCGTTCCGTGAACTAGTGCTTGGACGGTTCCAACTTCCGCTGTCGGTGCTATCGATTATATCCTCTCTGTAACCGAGTAAGCTACCGAAACATAACGCTTACGGTAACCGAGATTCGCGTTCAGATTCATCAGCTATCGGAGCGTCTTACCTTGCTACTAATGCAACAATAGCAGAAGCGGTAGCGAAAAAGCAAACACTGCCAGTTTCCGTAGAGTCAACGTTAGGAATAGGGACCACGCACAATTCCAGCGCACAATGGGCGGGACAATACTGACAAGCTTGTCCGCTTAAAGAGCGCGCCCAGACGCTGACGGCGTTGCCTCTGCTCGCTTCACTTGCTCCTTTGTTTCGTAACCATATTCTATATAATGCATTCCTCTGATGTTCGAACAAGATCTCTGAGTGATATACATATGCATAACAAGGAACATTGTCGGCCAGCCGCAAGCCATCTATTTGCGGCATCCCTCAGCAGCAATGTTATCGCACTAGGTAACAATAAGGATGGACTTGCGGACGTTTTTGCACGGGAGGTGATTAAATAGGTTGGTGTTAGCTAAGATTTCGACCGTTCGGATACGTCATTACCTCTGGCGTGTATTCACGTACCTCGAGAAACTTTCATCAAGTCAACTTTTGTGGGTGGGTGCCCTACTTTACCAACTCTCTGCCTCTGGACCAATTGCATCGGGCCGATTTTGATCAACTCGTGCATGAACTTGCCTTTTAGACTAACAACGACTCTGCGAATATTACACACTATAGGTGAAAAATATGAATAAGTTTAAAGTTAAAGCAAATACTTATTATTCCAAATGGCGTCGGCAACACATACCTTTCGAATAATAAGGACAATAACAATGGGATTGCTAGGCAGAGGAAAACACGGCCAAATTTTATGCGTTTTTCCAGCTCAAGCGTAAAAGGCAAATATGCATCTAATATATCTGATAGACGCAGCGCAATTTAAACGAATGAGCAGGGGCATGGTATAAGCTGTGGGTAAATAAACAAAATTTTAAATCTACACTGCACGACTTTTACTATCAGAATACTTCGATGGAATGCGACTCATGGCTCTATACACGAAGATCGGAATAAAGCTGGACTGAGGGGCAAATTAATTCCAACAAATGAATTTAATGAAAGAAGTTCAAATCACTGACACACATTTCCATAGAGGTAACATAGCCAGTTATATAATAACAGAATAGTGTTAGGTAAAATGGCCACTGAGAGGACTGACGCTATCGTCAAGGTTGCAATCGTCATGGCGTTTTCTAATTTTTTGGAATCACTGTTTTTACGGCTGAATCAAAATCATACGAAATCTTTCAGTAATTTCCTTTCTGCAAATTATTAGGCCATAAAGGCCATATTGGTTCAATGAAATTTCATTGTTCCTAGTGGCTGAATCGGCAGCTTTCAATAATCATCAGAAGATCATATCACTCTCGTTTTTAGGTTGCCTTTTTTGCGAGCAAGCGCTGAGTGCTAGTACAAGTGACCGCTTTTTTCCCCATCATAGTTATAATATATAGACGACGCTCGAAACACGAAGACAAATAATTTCCTTTTCGTTTTCTGATTGTTTTGACGCAATGGGTTCGCCGCTTGTATCCACGAATAAAAGTCACTTCCAACCTCGTCATGTGTTCCTATACATTCACGCCATCGATAGCATTGTTCTCTGGATCATCTTCATTGCTGTTACCAGGATAATATGTTTCATAGAAACAATGCGCAAGAAGATTTTACGACGCAATAGTCGCAAACCCATTGAGTCAGTTATACATATGTATGCAGGGTGTACCAAAAACATGAGTTTAGTTTTTATTTACATGTAGTTAGTACATGAATCGCAAAAAAAAAACGTGCAAGAAATGTACAACTTTTCGTTCTGCAGATGCTCGAAAATATTGCTACGCAGATGAATACATTACTAATATTATTGACCTATTAATTCACAAACTTCAAATTCGTCTACTTAAGGTAAAGGAGGTCCATTGGCAACGGAGCGGGGTGGTTTACAGGATCTCTTTATTCAATCTACCTTTTACCGGGATATGTCCTCTATGTGTCACGACAATAATGGACAAACGCTTGATCTTGTTGGAGATAAAATGAATCGAAGTCGTCTCGATTTCGTTGTAGTAATTATTTTTCGTAATAATTCGAGTACGAATGGTTTAATAAATTATTGCGTACACTTTTTTTAGGACACCCTATATACATACACTTCGTCCACAGGTATCTAATAGATAAGAACCTGAAAGAGAAAGAGAGTGCGAAGAACAGTGAAAAATGGAGAAGCGAACGCAGGAGACGAGACTGATGCGATGGTCCAAGCAGAACTTCGTTGCTACTATGTAATCTATTTACTGCCGGAAACAGCGTATTGCTGTTATTATAGTTGTTGTATTCTGAGATATTGGCTGCGAACTATTGGACGCAGACGGACCGACCATAACTGAGTCACTAGCGTAAGTAGGACCAGCCAACATCAGTAGAACTGTGCTCATCGAGATGCTGCAACCGAATAATTACAGTTATGGGGAGTTCTTGCATCGCCATTTTGTCGATTGCTTGTACCAAAGCGAAAGCGAACCCCGGCGCCAAAGCTGAGCTTCCACTACAGCCACGCGCACCGACAGCCAGATCATGGGTCAGGCAGATGTCGAGATGTTTAACTGGGTTATTATCTGTTGAAATGAAGATGGATTTTTCGCTGTTGCTTCTTGTCAATCCCCCATCCGTGCTGAATCTGCGCGTACGACGCTAGTATTTGAAAGCCTATTCGTTTTCGCCGCTACCTGTTATAGTGTCTCGCAGTTTATCCCTCTTATCGACAACCGCAGTTGTTCACTGTAGTTCTTGCGGTCGCGCTCAAAGCATAAAAGAGTCAACGCTACGACCTCGATCGGCATCATCATGATCATTATCACTAGTTTCGTTGTCATCAAATCGTCATCGCGCTAGAGTCAGAGTCATCGGATAATGCAAGTCATACGGCAGGTACACTAAGACGGGCTAAAGTGGTACTCGACCCCCCCCCCCCCCCCGGGGGCTCGGGCGTCAAGGCTTGACCCCTATACTGGCAGTAGCTGTTGTCGCTATTGTCGTCACAGTAGCCGCCGCGACGAACTGAGCGACATAAGCATCACCCAATTCAAAAGGATGATTCAACATCTGTGTGCGCTCGTTTGTTAAAACGGGAGGATCGTGTCGCTAAAGAATAAGTAAGAAACGAATTTATTGAGTGCATGGGGGTTTGTATGGGATATCCAAATGGCCTCACTTTCAGTTGCAGCTGGACCGATGACAGCAGTGCAAGTATGGCAGGACAAATAACTAAACATAGTAGCAAGTTACTCACTGTTATGTGCTAACATGTATTCATGTTTATTCGGTCGGCAACGAAAAATACAGACATTCAGAATAGCAGTTCGTCTTTCTTTTCTTTCTAAGTACGAAATTTCGTTTCTGAAATTGAAATTTTGAGTCCCTTCATCAGTTAATCAATTTTGAATGCTGTGTATAGGGGAGTCTAATAAATATATATTTAAAATTACGTGCAGTTTATTTAGATAGCGAAATCCATGTTCAGCCTCGATCTTCAATAATGTAAAAGTTGGAGATATGTAGTTGATGATATTGCTATTGCTATATAAGATGATTTTTGTGTAGGGCAGAACGCGATATATTTGAAGATCAGTGATAAAGATGAAAGTAATTTCAATAACGATCCAACTTTGAAGTAGGAACGTAAAAAAGCCGATCAACAGGATTCTGTCATGACGGTTATGAAATAGAACATTTGCACGCACTGCGGACGCATAATCAAGGAGTAACCAAATCGATCGCGTCCAAAGACGGGTTGGCCAGCGTTCTTTAGATTCGGCTCGTTCACCGCCCACTCAAAAGTTACAGAACACCAATATCATTGCTACTAAAGTTACGTTAGCTGCTTAAAGCTAGTTTCGTTTTGAATAACGTTTCACACCCGAAGGGTAAGATAAGAACTTATCTGATGCGAGGCTTTTTTCTGTTCGCTACTGGTGGTCGAAACAATTGTATGACCTATCAAGCATTTTAGTATTTCTGTGTTAGACTACTGCCATTGTCACTAATGGCAAACAATTTTAGATCATGAAGAAAGGAGAAAAAAGAAAACGAACGAGTCCGTTAATGTTCTTAGCAGTTTACGACGTCTGCCATGAGCGCTATTATGTAGCACATGCCGTTCCTTCTTAAGGCACCACACAATCGTGTCGAAAGCAGGCGAAGGTCTGTCTGCCTTGCCTCCCAGTTGCTTCTATGTATCGCCATCGACTCCTGGCTAACACTCAAACAACGTAATGCAAGCATCGAGCTGTCGATTGTTGTTTCTTCTATTTCCCGAAAAAAAATGCAGCGTGACCAGCTTCCACGTAAAAGGTTGTGTTTCTCTCTTGAAGGTGGAGGTAGTTCGATGGGCCTCCTCAACGTATATAAGTGAAGGCGATAAAGTTTCAAAGAACTGAAGTGTAGCTTTATAGCAGTGCTGATCATATATCCTCGAAAAACATCCTTTTAATATCAACCCGTCTAGCACTGCCATGCCATATCGCCCACTACCAAGCCTTGGACTATAGCAATTTGATATAATCAAAACTATCAGGTAACTGACCGTAACTGACAAACGTATTCCAAAGAAGGCTGGTTACAATGATGCGTTGTGGATCTGATAACGTGCCCAAATAAAGAAAGAAAAAGTACATTGAAGCGAGGAATAAGTCATGGAAACGAGTACATCTAGATGCGTCGTATAGATTGACTCGTTTACCACGGTCATAAATGAAGTAATGTGGAGTCTACGTTCGTATGAGAATTAATTTTAACGACTACAAGAAAGGAACGCCACAAGTGTCGGCGCTGAGAGGTACGCATAACTGCCAAATAAGATGACTCATGCCACCTCCACTAAGGCTATAAAAACCATTCTCATAAAAAGAACAACAAAGTAGCATTTATAATTAACTTAGCGAGTAGTTTGAATGATTACATTTTGTACCTTGAGTGGTACAAAAAAACAGAGCAGGACTTCAGTACACTTTCGTCGGGCTGCGCCCGTCCTCTAGTAGGCCACTGCTTGGTTGGACATCCGAAGCGGGGCCTGACATTGATGCTATAATTTGCTCTTGTTCTAACATGTGTATCCTCACTTGCTTGGCTAGCGCTCGGCAGGATTTTCCAGTATGGAAGCCAGCCATCTGATGGCATGCCTAGTGGCGATGCTGGGCGTAAAACTCGAAACACAGAAGATCCTCCAGTATATCCAATATACAATCTATTGCATACAGGAGTATTAAAGAAACAGAAAAAGCCACTCCAGTTTGAGTTTGTTCACTAAGCAGCTAACGTAGCAAAAGGATTTCAAATGGTAGTTCTTCAATGGTAGATACTACATACTCTCCATGCACTTAACAGCCGTAGGACGTGACTTGTTTGCCGGAGCTGGTTGAAGGCCAACGGCCAGTTGGCCAGTGACGACTTTCACCAGAGGCCGATACAAGCAGACGGAGAAAGACACAGCAAACGAGATATTACAGAGAGAATCGTTCGCTCTATTAAGGTGATCCTGATTTATAGAAGCGAGAACGGGCATAGCAAGAGCAAAAACGAATGGGTCAGCTCTCACCGTTTCTCCACCGGCCTTTTCCTTCAAC
This sequence comes from Varroa destructor, assembly GCF_002443255.2. NCBI lineage: Eukaryota > Metazoa > Arthropoda > Arachnida > Mesostigmata > Varroidae > Varroa > Varroa destructor. The sequence continues at coordinate 66,635,427 of NW_019211454.1, read as the reverse complement.
AAATCCGGACGACGTCGATGAGCACTTAGGCCATTTCCAGAGTCGGAGATCCGTTCCCTCTTTCCGTATACTTTTCACTAGTTTCCCTGCTACGATGCGGTCCCTACATGATTTATTTCGCGGACCACCGAAGTTCCTCGAACTTCTCTATTTGCACCCACTCTTTCAACTTTCAAGCAGAATTTCTGAAACATCGCTTATGTACTCCGCCAACGAGTTTAACTGTCTTGACAGGATGCAGCGGCTTGTCAAAACTGAAATTACCCTTAGTTACCAGGAAGGCGGCATTTGCGTCGCCTTAAACAAGTCTATATATACGTATTATATATTAGTAGCATGTTTAGGCATAGTTCTTTAGGAACTATAGACATACTAATTAGGAACATATGATATGGTGAGTATCCCCTAGTAGCTGTTGTGTATTTCTGTTTTTACAAAACTGCAATTATCGACTTTTGGTTAGTCTTTTTTTTTGTATTTAGGCGCTCTCGATCTCAGCTATTTCTTCCGTCACATTTTTGAGGGTTAGCGACGTTTTCGAAGAAAGAATTCCGAAGTACGTTGGTGATACTTTGCCATTGGCTGATGGTTAACTATTTAGCAATTAACATATTCTCACCTACTCCTAATGTAAAAGAGTGCCGACTTTAATCAATCAGATCTACTCTTCTTGTTGTACTTGGTATACAACGTATCACAAACACTGGCATTTAGTTAGGCACTGTATGAAGCGTAGTGCTCGTCGAGATATATTTTTTACGGAATTTTGAATGTAATGCGTCATCACATTATATTGGTATAATTTCAGAAAAAGTTGAACTTAACTTTTGAGCTTTATCAAGTAACACAGCTGCTACAACAAGCGTTTCGAAATTTAAATGTAACTATATATAAGAACGGAAAATGGGATGTGTTTATAGATCAGCATGTACCTCATTTGTTTCGAACAATAGGGCAAGTCTAATTAATCTATTGTAGACCAGATATAATACGTTTGACACAGTTTAGCCATGGTTCGGCCAAGTTGAATAGAAGTGACCAATTAAGTTTAAGCTATAGTTACTATTCAAGCAGTAGCTCACCCTTCAAGTCATAGTGACTAGTAAAAACCAACCAACATTGCATTAATCTTAGTATGTCTGATATAGCTGATTAAAGTAACAATAGAAGCATTGGGCAAATTCACAATATTATGGGTGTATTATGTTCCGTATCAGTGTGGCAGTGTACAGATTATAATGTATAAGGAGTGCTTGGACGGTTTTTAAAAATTAGAGGTCACAATTCTTTCGTCAGTCCCCGCTCGGCAATGTAGGCGATATGGAAACGTATGTACAGGGTTTTCTCTAGGCTGAATTTTGCTGCTAGTGCAGCGTTTCGTATCATCTCATCATCGTTACCAACAACCTCTTAGTTTGAGGCGCTAACTAAAAATTAACGACAAGCAGTGAATAACAGCAGTAGTAGTACTTCATAGAAACTAGAGAACCTGTTCTAAGGCCGTCCGCACAACCCATAGTGGGGTAGATAACGAGACGAATCTAGCAGTAGCAAGACTGTCACTAGCACAAGCTGCCTATTAACTTTTCAAGATGGAAAAGCTGCGGGCGCTTCGAAGTCGCCAAGCAACGGCGGCAGGGGTGATAGGAGTTTCGTTGTCTCAAATGTTGTATCGTTGCCCATGTTAATACGCACTATCTCGGATTAGGATAGAAATATGGTCAGTAGCACGAAACTGACCATCCAGGCTTTTCCGGCACCAACAGGAAAAGAAGACTGCTGCTGCCGCTACCTCCGCATGGACAACCGAGGCGGCGATGGCGGCACCGGTCCAAATAATAACACCAAACGAACGCTGTAGACAAAGAATAGATGGGGGGAAATGACTCTTGCCCGGGATCACGTGTGGGCCACTTTCTGGGAGAACGTCTAGACGGGACAACAAGATATTCGAACGCTGGAGCATCGAAGACTGTTGGAGAGGCAGACACACGGACGCAGCGAAGAGCACCATTATTTTAGCTGGCATAGATAGCATCAGAAGGAACCAGCGGGTGCCTTCTGCTATTTGCCTGCCCGACTGCCCATCGACAGCAACGGCACTACCCCGAACAATGATGACGAACTTTGACTATATTTTCAGTTTCTTTCGTTGTTGCTCCGCCCGGCTTATAAAACGACAGATAGAAGGTAACCGGAGAAAAAGCGTTTGCTGCAGCCTTCTTCCTGAAATGTTAAATCAAATGGCTCAGTCGGCAGGCTGGGAACTTGACCAACAAGCGTATAGCGACAATCGGCCAGGCACCAATCCATTCTGCCGGACATACCCATGTTGTACATGCTATGATGACGTGGAATATATATATACCTAAATCCATAATATGCAGATTTAATAATAATGAACATACGTTCCCTATGTTGATTTCTCACACATACAGGCATAGCGCGTTGACTGAATCTATAGTGAGTGTGAGCTATTCGAAGAAAAAAAAACAGGAGAAGAAGGATGATAATGTTCATGCAGATTTTTTCCACAGAGAACTAGCCAGAATTACTTTTAGACTGAGCAGGAAGCAGAAACTAAATACAGGAACGCTTCCGGAATGAGGATTACTTTCACCACCCGCATCTATTAGTATTAATATTTTTTACGCAGTACGATTTCGTGCATCATCAATACAGCCGGCAAAAGTAGAATATTCATTCGGCAAACATCTTTTTTCGGCTTTTCTTTCGCTAGTGGTAACAAACTTCATTTAAGCGCACCGTAAATATTGTGTTTTCGTCATGCTAAGCGCCGTTCCTAAGGAGAAAGAACTTCACATATCCTCTCCTGACATTTCCTACAACTTTGTTGGAACGCTGCTACCGTTGACGCGCTGCCTGCACGCTTCGAAGAAGATCAACAACCTGACCGCCGCGTTGTGAGGGGGACGCGCAAGACCGATGCAGCCGACGTTGCTGCCATTAATATTGATGTCACCGTTGCTATAACTGAACGTCTGCTTGGCGAACAAAAGCATTGGCACCCAATACAAATAACAACAACGGCAAATAGTATCTATAGCTAAGGTGCAATTGCCGTTGTTGCTGATTTTACTATAATAAAGTGCTAGTAACAAACTAATGCTTGCTAGGGTTTCTGTCTCGCCCAGTGGATGCTACCAAAAGCCTGCTATCGGCTAACTGGGCTTTACCCAACGCCTGTTTCAACAATGATACTGTCACCCACTACCAACTATCGGAACGAATGAGTGCGACTGGGAGCCACTACAATCGTCCGATTGTACCTCAGCGACACTGGTGAACACATGCGACTATTGGCTCTAGCTAGTACGTCGAACCGCAAACGCACGGACGCTTATTTATTACCCTGAAAAACAGGCAACAGTAGCATTGCAATAACAATAGCGCCGGCGACCGATCTCTTCATCGCATATGAATTTTTGCCCAATTCCTGTTCTAGTTGGGAGGTAGTGAATAAAGCAACAGCAGCGCTAAACGATGAAACAGTATGGAAGTACGATGAACAGTTTCTGCCGTAATCTAATGTCATAAGACAGAAACGGGGTATTGTTATCTCAGCAACAAATCACGTCGGTAGAAGCGGCAGCAACAGGCGCTTCTCTATCGGCATATGCAGAGCTTACAAGTACCAGCTTGATATGCCTGACGTGTCACCCGATACGCTACAAACATGCGTCGGCCTGCGGCCACCGACTCCTAAATCGACATGATTCATCATATCCGCAACACATGTGCGTCCCTATTGTCAGTAGTCCTATAATTTGCATCACTCTCCACGCTCAATGATAATAGTCGAGGTGAGCATTGGTTGGGGCCGTTTTGGAAGAGGTCAAGTTTACTTCCATTGATTGCAGCTGAAATATTCAGACATTTATTTCATACTGGCTTCTATATATTCTTGCTTTTTTTCACAGGTTTATCATTTACAAATTAGCTGTTGCTACCGCTGCTGCTGATTGAACTAATTTTAAAGCTTAAAAAACAAACTTTTCGCCGAAGATCGTTTAGCTAAATGATCATCACAATCATCACGGATTATTCTTTCTTCTGCACTGAATAGGCAAATGCATCGTTTTACTCCACCTAGTATTCGGTTCGTCTGCTATTGCCGTGTGTCAATATTTACTTTTGTAGAGTACCACAATATGTTCTGGCGCCCATCTAATCAGCATGTGCTTCCACGAACGAACGGAATGGGACAATATTTGCTGATAAGGAGATGACTTCGCTTGGGCTACTGAAACTGTAATATACCGACACTAGCAACCTCTCAGATGTTAATCGGGATTATTCTTTCTTGACCAGGCACGTCACTACTACGTAGCCGTATCGTCGCTCGTAACGATGTCCACCTCACCAGCCCCGCTAGTCATCACCTATACGTTCATAACGCAGTTTCGCCATCGCTGAGTACGACGCTAGGTACAGCCAGCAAAGGCTGGCGAGGACAAAGAGAAATTCCGCGTGTTTCGATGAAGAATCAACAAAGCAGACCTACAATCCTAGAAATCGGCGCAGCAATCATCAATACAACGAATAAGAGCGCTGTTTCGAATTTTTCTTAATAGGATTTATAAACGTGTGTCATTCGCGCAGTCACTGACAGATCTCGCTTTTTATTGTTGTCAGAATCGTCTACTATGGAGCTTCCATCCCTGGACAATAGATGATGTTTTTGATGTACGTTTCCGGTAAGGCCTTACAGAAGACAAACGGGAAAAACTGTTTGTTTGCTTTTTCTGAGTAGAAAAAATATGCTTTCGAAGCTTCCTCCCAGTCTCCGACGAACATAGAACCGTAAATGTATATCGCGTAAATGAATATTTGATTTATGTCCTAGGTATAAAAATATTTGTTGTAAATTAGCTGTCTAGTTTTACCGAGCCGAGCACAGGTCTCATATTGAATCAAGCAGTGGATATCGCGACCCCTTTGACGCCCACTGGTATGGACTAGCATTCATGCATTTTCCAGTTACAATATACTCGACTAGTACAAGTAACTTGTACAATATTTTTATTACTACTATTAATTTAAACGATGTTTTAACTCTTTACACGAACTTCGCATTATATAGATATTGTCTAATCCTGATCGGTCTTATGTTCGGACTCTAAAGGTGGATATGTTAAATGACGTTTTACCCGTGGAAACACCCGTTTTGCTACTCTTTGTTTTCAGTGCTAAAAAGGCTGCGCAGGAGTCTCGCGGTAGTCGTTCTAGGCACGATGAGTACATTACAGATGACACATGTGCGCTTATTCGACGGTTATCTTCTTTCAAAAGAAGCCCAGGTAAATTCTCGAAAAGCTCGAATAGTCGAGAGAAAGGGTTTTTGGGCAGGTAACGCTATTGTCAAAACAATTTCAAATGCCAAACTGTCTTAGAGTAGTACGCACAGCCATAAGGTTCTTATCATACACGCCATACTTATCCTGGGCTTCGCTAAAAGACGAACGGAAAGTATCGATTGAAACGCTGTTTTCATGTTACACGTCTACGTACTACGATATCTTTATCATTCTGTAAATTGAAGCTGAAATATAACAAAATGACGACAACAGTAATTATGAAGAACAAAGCAAGAGCGTGTAAGAACTTTTAGCCATCAACAAACTAGGTATGCAGGAAAAAAGACCATTGATACTTACGCACCAGCCTAATAGCATAACGACACTAATCTAAATAGTCACTCCGTTTCCATATCAGCAGGCTAGAGTTTGAGAAAGGGCTTAGTCAGATGAATCTTCACATGGTGCTCTTACGATCTTCATGTACAACTAGGTCCAGCCAGTATCGAGAGGGATAAATTAGGAGAGCGTTAACGCATCCAATAGGTAACCAATACTTCATCAATATTCACGAGATACATTAGAATATTTAATTATCGAACCGATATTTAAATTTTTGAGCTTACCAATAAGACGCGCAGACAAAGGACCAAGGTACGAGATCTACGTTAAAGACCAGATTTCCTTTGCGCTGTCGTCTTCGAGCATCGGAGAGTCGCATGTTATCAAATTGTACCGAGCGGTTCTACTGTCTAGAAAAATATTTTTTTTTTAAGAATGATAAAAGAGATTTAAGAAAAATTGCGTAATGTTATACGCCGAAATAGGCCAGAGTTTCAATACAACAAGTCGTAACTTATTTATCACGATAGCCGATATCTCGTGCCGGCACCTGCCTAGCCTTTTGCCAAAAAACTGATGCCTATATTTGTATCACTTGTATTTGTTCTATCTAATCTAGCCCGTTGTGATTGTCTCTCTTACTCAAAGATCGAAGGAAACTTGCAAGAGCGGAATCTTCAGATGACTGACGAAATCCAGGGGTCGAGACTTGCTTCTACAACTGAACTCGGAAGTTGTTTGAACGACTGGAGAAAAATAGTACGATTAAAATTCGGGCAATTGAGGCATACCAAGTTAGTATCGAGGCAAATTTTCGATGCTAACTAATGTTTTCATATTTGATGGGTATAAACTGAGCTTTTATCAGTGACAACAACGTACATTTTCAGGCTACCAAGGATCTTTTCGTTTTTATTAATATTGCAAATAATAATAATATTGCCACTGGCTTTGTTGTTCTTGTTCGACAATATCTGTCTCTGTGTTTGGGATGTGTTGCGGTTGTTCTTTCGATAAGCACAGTGACCATGCGTGACACGCCGTATCGTCGACAACATTCGTGTCGGCGGTCGCGTACATACTGTCTGCCTAGCTTATATATTTTGTTCTTTTTTTTTTTGTTCGATTGAAACTTATTCATTCACTTACGTATAAAATATGATGCTATCGTGCGAAATAGATATGTAATTCGGCCGTTGGATCCTAGCTGATCTACGCAAAAACACAAACACAGCTTTGTATACGGGTTTTGGCAGCGCTGCTGTATCGATGATTATCGCGTCTTGCTATCGTTTTTTTTTGCTGTTATCGGTCTTTTTTTCTTTGACATTTACGTGCTTTTATCTCGTACATGTATACGCATCGAAGAATGCTGAGGCTGTTCTACCATCTGGGGTGGCATAGCCCTACGATCTTCAACTGTTTCTGTTTCCAGATAGCAAGAGTAGCAGTAACTATAAATAAAACTCCAAAAAAAAAGCAAACCGAAGCCGTAACGCGCGGCATGGATGAACAGTAACGTCTTCTTTAAGGTGGTCAACAGTGATCCAATTAGAATTGATACAAGAACACGGCTGCTTTGTCCACGGTGCTGTCGATGCTGCTATCGCTACCACTTAGCTGATAAAACATATCATATCGATTATTCGCCCGTCGATTTAACATAAAAATTCAGTGTACGCCAAACTGTACAGCGTAGTATTATTGACTGTGGCAGCAGCAAGTGTAGCTCAAAACGAGTGCTAAGGAAGCAAAAGAAACAATAACAAACACGCAGCAAATGGACGCCAACGGCCAAGACAATGCTATAACAACAGAGAGCTACAGGCTATCCAGCAATTACCAACACGTTTACAAACAGGATAATATAGTCGACGTAACGATCCGTTCGATCGTACGTAACGATCCCCCTGCGGGACGATCTATCAATTTATTATGATATACAGGCTTGTCCGGATCGAAAAAAGAAGTGAAAGCAGGTTATATTTTCACTTCTCTTTTCGTCGGTTCTGATTACCATCTTACTGTCAACGTCACAGAAGGTCCAGCTATTATGGCCTGGACAAACGCGTCACAAGTCGAATGAAAACAAAACGACGTAACGGTAACGACAGCACCATCATCGTCGGCCTATTCATATCAGCGTACTTCCTGCCGATATCGCATAATTTATATGAGCGTCATCAAAACTAAACAGTCGAAGTTTTTTCCTCTGTCTGTTTTTTCCCGCTTCTAAATAGGCTCGGCTACCAACAGTGCAATCACAAGTTAGTAGGAAAAAAGACAAACGCTCGAATAACGACGCATCTGTCATAAGTATAGAGGTGAATGCAATGGCAGCTAGGAGGATTCTGACCTGTATTACATTGATTATTCCACCCGGTATATTACCCATAGTAATAGCGTTAGTGATATTATCATAAGAATAAGTTTAATGTTCCCGCATCAGTCGACCTTCGTCAATTATCTGTTCACGCCTGCCTCGCTGTTACTTATTAACTACTAGCATTATAAGTAAGAACTTAAATTAAGTTGAATTAGGTATAGGGCGGGATTTCTGTTGCGGTTTGATTTTACGGTCCCAGGAAAGGTTCCGTTTAGATAGTGATATTTATCTAATCAGCAGCATACAACCTGCATCTTCTTCCACCTCGAGCAAATTCTTCTTCTTATAGTTGATTACCCATGGTCAGAGCCCATGGAGAACGCTTTTACCTATCAGGTAAAAGTGAACGGAGCTCACGATTCTATATTGTATATATATATTATACGATTCTATAATGTAAAACAGCGCACATTCAGTGGCTACAACTAAGAGACCTATCACGATGCACTTCGTTCCGTGAATTGAATGTAGTGAAAGGTTGAAATCAACTTCGCAATTCGACAACTAGCGCTGATGTAACTTTTTCAATTAGCACGATAACAAGCTATATATCACTGATGCATTTAAAAGTAAAATTACTGCTGTAATATTTCGTAATGTGTAATTATTAGCAACCCGCTAAGGAAAAAGCTATTTCACGAAATCGAATGGCAACAGGCAAGCACAAGCCATGGCCACAACAACAGACAGATTTAACAAACGACAACTAAAATAAATAAAGTTTTACCTGTTTTCTGTAATACGTAAGTTCTTTCCAACAAACTCTTGTTCAATTGCACAAGATAACGAACGGTGTTACTTATTGCTCCAAAACAAGGCAATAACTGATATCGACTGAACCAGTGTTAACCAATGTCGTCCGATGAGAGAAACAGTGATGTCCCACATTAGCCCATCAGCTCTTTCAACCTCATCGTCTTTGTGTCCATAAGTCCCCTAAGACTTGCCATTGGCCTTGGAGCGATTTTTATCCCTATGAGTTATATTGCGACGGACGGATACACACAAAATGTCCGACCGAATCGATATTGATCGGCAATCACTGCAATCTAGATAAGGACGCTAGCAAAATCGGATGTAGCAGAGACACCCCAAACGACAGCCCGCACGAGTATCTTTATAATCAATCGTTCCGTATAAGTCCTCTACCTGGATAGGGAAATTTGTATATAGCGGGACTCTTGCAAGTCAAGCAATATTGTAGCCCCATTGAACTTCTGTCTAAATTGGTTGACGCAGTGATAAGCAACTCATGTTGTTTCTGCTGTATTTTAAATCCGTAAGTATATAAACACTGTGCTTATAGCGCAAACGAAACATGAACTTAGTCAAAGTTCCGACTTTTATATATAATTATTCATGTTTGTATTATGCATATTATATAATTATGCAAGGTGGAACCTCTTTAAATTTGCTTCCTCCATAGGTAGATGCCTGAGCGAGGCTACTACAGGCGAGGACTTCTGAGCCTATTTACCTGGACACGACGCAATGAATACAGCATAACTTTTGATACATATGCCCAGTCGTTAAAACCTGTAAGAGGTGATACTAATAACGATATAATGCAAGAGTGGCTATACTCTTTGGACACACTAACATACCGATGTCTTGAATGATATAAAGGTTTCACTGTAAAAAAGAAAGGAATATATCTGTTTGCTCTTTGAATGAGTGCTTAATCAACTAATGTGAATCTCTATGTTAATGGAGGATTTACTCATTTGGTTTACTCGATTTATAACAATACTGCTTAATAGGGCTATCGACAAACTTCCTTTAGCCATAAACATTTCCACCACACATTGCAGATGGTTACTTTGAACGAAAAATCCAAATTTAAACCTCGCGGGAAAAATCTAAGGTTTGAGAGTGGTTTTCAAATGATTACATTGCTGGATAAAAATACGTCACCCAACATACAATCTGATACATTACTTTTGTTTTTGCTCATTCAACCAGCTCTGGCCAATAGATTTTTCCACAGCTGGCGGCGATCGCTCATGGAAAACATTTTGAAAAATCCGTTTATGACTCGGGACTCGGTATCACAGCTAAGTAGTTCCTCAAAAACCTTTCAGGCTAGAGGACCTATACCGTAAAAGAAGCTACCATATTCCTGGAATTTGTTGCTGGCAGGCTGAATTGTGTCCACACCCAGTTTCGAATTTATACCCTAGGATTAATAGGCGTGCACCATGACATCGCGTTAATGTCCTGCACGGGCGCTTTGACCAATCGCTCTTCCCTTCTGTACGCTTACTCACTTTCCTATGCCATCACAGCCTGCACGATCACATAACTTAGGGTCCCGATGGCTACATAGACATGCGCAGCTGAACGAAGAACAATACTGCTTATAAGTTTTCTGGCACTCGCAGCATTTAGTACTTGCTGACTGGCCAGTCGTTTACCTAATAGTCTCTGAGCTTCCCTAGCTAAAAGCAAGGATATTAGAGTTGAAATTGTGGGTATTTGAATAGATCGATTACTTTCAACGCCAGGTTGGCAGCTATCGTTCGTCAATGAAAGATTTTATTGATATATCACGCAAAGCTAACTAACTGCCGACTGAATAATATGTCTGTAAATGACGATGATATGGGCAGAATGTATTCAATATTAAGTAAACTGAGCAAAACTATAGGATCTGGCTCACGTATATCAATGTTGATTACACTGGTCGATAGCTATGTTTCGTCGAATTTTGACTCTGTTTACTGGGTTGTCTGCCAACTACCTGTTATTTCATTGGTAAACCTATCCGGCACATCCGTTCCAGGATAATGGGAGCATGCAATAAAGCAATGACAGCAACAGTACGTGTATTTGCTATTACTCCTATGATTATGTTCGTTCTTTGCAACTATCATATCGTGAATGATCCACTCAATCTTCGAAAACAAATATCTGCCTAAAGTTGGATAGTTAAGTGAATTACCTATAAGTTAGTTCATTGCATTTGCAACTTGTAGATATACAATATTAATAGAATCCATTAAATTGGTCGACTCCCATCGTTTCCAATGAACTCCCTTAAACGAGCTACCGTTCTAAGATCTTCCAAATTCTTCATCTAACTAGTCTTGTGTGCAATTGGTAATTACGGTTGCAATTTCTTCAATTACAAGGGCAATTTTTTGTCGAGGACTATCATGCTGTCAATATCGTTCGTCTGCTAGGACACAAAAGGACCAGCATTCGCTAACAACTCGTGATAGCAGTTATTAACATTCGCTCGTAGATTCACTCGTGTCTTTTATCAGGGAGGAGCAAGCGGAGTTTAACTTTTCTTTTGGCTAAAATTATAGCTTTGCACCAACACTTCGCTTTGTAACTGACGGTAAAATAAGTTACTAGGCATGCTTAACGCACCTATTACTGATACTTACCGTAAAGGTGGTAGTAATAACAGTAATCGAAACACTACGTCGAAGCACCGGCAAGTGGAACAGTGCGTGGCGTTATTCGAGTCCCATAAAAATTTTGTTTATTATTATTATTATGTTATTTAAAAAAAGCGGGAAAATCCGGGAAAAAATTTCCCGTTCGTGTTGACAGCAGTTCGTCGTCAGTGCACTCCACTTAACTCCGTTGCGGTTACTTAGTCGGTTACAGCCCAGGGAATGAGTCCGAGTAAATGAGTACTTTCATCGATGATGACTGTTGTTTTAAGCTTTCATGTCGATGTCTCAGTGCTTCATCGTTGGCATGAAGATCAAAATAATACAGGCATAAAATGACCGCGGCAGCGGCCCTAAAATCAATACCTGCTACCCAAAGGGAATACATGACAAGTTTGTGTTTTGTCTAACTGGTGAAAACAGAAGCAAGCCAAATACATTGCAGCTCGCAGCGGACCGAGAGAAACAAAGTTTACTTTAGTAGCTCTTAGAAAATAGCCTGCCCTATTAATAGTAATATTCTTCTCTATTGTTTTTATTACATTCTTGATGTTGAAAGGTCTGCTGCCCAAATGTACTAGACATCCTAATCAGTTTCAAAATACCAGTGAACTTGCATACAGACATATTGCAATTATAACCTTGTCGATGCTGATGCTGAAAATTGCACTTAAACTCTCGCGACCGACAACGACTATTTTTTGCATCTGGGTCAGTTACGATATACAGAACGGGCTTGATTACGGCAAGCCCACTTTGCTAGCAACAAACAGCTCAGGAATTAGTCTGCCAAAAGTAGCATTTAAGTTTAGATCTCATGTAGTATTACGTTGAAACGTGACTCGTTTTAAGGGCTATCCCGGGTGCTGTATCACATGGGATAGATTCTCATCTGGCTGGCCCAAACCAATACATTTAATAAAAAGGGGTAATCCAAAATTAGCATTCATTCTTCGTCGTATTTGGATGAAATGTTGGTTCATATCTTCTTTAAACTTACGTGTTCGCGATTCGTACACGCACGTACAGTCAAATGCTAACGATAAGGAAAGAAGTAAGCCTTGGCGATAATATATTTCTGCTGCTAAAACGTAATTTTTAAATGTATTTCATAATATCACGAAAACTATCATTGTTGTAAGTTACGTAGCATGACAAGGTATGATAGTATTGAACTCACCCAAATATAAGGTTAAGGTATTAGTTCTGGAGCAGCCCTATGGTGTGCATAGCAGGCTACGAGGTTAGGACAAAGTACTTTGTATAATTTAATCGAGACACGAGTGGAATAACATATACGTTCGTCTAGTCTCACGTCATAAATAGATTGACAGCGCAGAGTCTGAAGCCTACATCCGTAAACAAAAGTAGCAAAATTAAGAAGGCATATCGAACTCTCCCATTTGTTGCACCTCTCTAGAAAGATATATATATATATATTTGAATAGTTATACATGATAATCTAAAAATTAATTTCTATTAAGCTGACAATATCTGTAAATATCTCCCAGAGTTTGAAGTATTTGACTAAAGTTATTCCTCTATAAAAAAAAATGAAAGAAGGCTCCGTATCCTTAACAAGTGATAATAAATCTAAGAAAAATAGTATAAGAACTTTTATCGCAAGTCTTAATTGTCCAATTCATTGCAGGTTTGCCTGATTCTGTGCTAATCTCTTGTGGCAATAAACGCTGTGCCAAAAACAGGCCGCAGAGCCTTGATGTTTTCTGTCAAGCTTCATTACGACCTGCCATCTTTCACAGATGATGTGGAGTAAATGCAGGATAAAATTCAATTCTATGGAAATTCAAATCAAAACCGTCTCAATGTTACAAGCATTTTGCTTGTTTTCAAAAATTAATTATTATTTTCTAAAAATCAAACAGAAGATAGCAAGGAGATATAATATTGGTGGTATATCTTTATTTTCATATATTTAATCGATCTTGATTTTTTTACGTGCAATTATGTAATGTTTTGGCACAGGCTAAGTGAAATGTTTTAATTATCTTATTAGTACGAATATTTATGCAGCGATTTTTTTCTTTACGTTAACGTTTCGTTCGTTGTACTTTCATGTAACAATTGACAAACATCTGCCAACCAATGAAAGACCCTATTTAGTCTCTATCCTAATTATGGCTTCTGAGTATATATATATGGGCAAATGGTGGTATGGAGTAACTTATCACCACAAGTTCCGTCGTGATGGGGACACTAAAGCGAACGTTTGACGAGCTATGCTAGAACGACTATGACGAGAAAAATGCTAGAACAATCAACTGAGTATCTTCCAGTATAAGACTTAGTATATAACGCTGGAAAGCATTATAAGCCCGAAGTAACACGATTATTTTATGATCTCCATAGTCAATTTATACCAACAAACCAAACAATAGATTAACAATACGCTGCTAAAAAAATCGAAGTAGATGAAAATGGCAAGACACGATACTTGTAATTGGCTGGGTAATGTATACGTTTTTGGTATACACCTCTCTGGTGTAGACCTGGTACGAACAAGACATATTATTTTCTAATGTTAACATTGGGCAAGTCCTTCAAATTAGGCGTCCCGATCATAGTGATGCAATAGAACATTTACAATGTAACAAAAACAGTTTTGAAAAATCTGATTTAACAAATCCAATTTTTATGTTGTCGCTAAGAAATATATTTTCTATAAACTTTCTATCAGAGATTATTATTAGGTCTCCTTAGAGCATTTCCAATTGAAACATAGGTTTCGAAACCTTTTTTATTCAATAAATCGATAGTATCGTGTACCTCGAATATAATATCGTGTATGAAAAGAATCCGTTCAAAATTGTCGAATTGGCTTAATTTGGCTTGCTGTGTTCGGCGGTAAAATCTTAGGGGAGGAAGTGTGTGCCAAATGGTAATACGCGGAACTATTTGTCAGTCGGACGGATAGACGGACTGGACGAATTAGAGCGACTCATTTTGCTGGTACTAGACTTAGCTTTTGAGAGCGCCTTTGCCTATTTATTTATTGGACCTGTTTATTGGACTTTTAAGGACTTGCCCATTCAGATATATCTATCCCAACGGTTAATGCTAGTGTTGTATAAGATAAAATACACCATTTATAATTTCGTTGTTTCAACTTCAACAACGCTTTACAATATAATAATAGAATAACTGATAATTATTTATTCAATAGGAAAATGACGCATGGATTAACAACAATGCTTTTCGTAACTCTAACGAAGCTTGATCCAATGCACACCTTTCCAGGTGTACAATTAGTACATAAATATATTTGTATTATCACACACAGGGAGATATACTCCGAGGCTAATACAATGGACAAAAGAACTCATGAGGTACAATTGTATCTCGTGCTTATTCACGTGCAACGGTAAATGACCTTGTCTGTACAATGTATTGCTCATCTGATTGACTGGGGTACTGTCGCTGATGCACCCTGATGGTAACGGAGAACTGCTTGATTTGTTAACAATTGTAACCCGTCTTTTAAGACCTTTTTTTTGTCACGAACACAGACGTATCATTATTAATCCAACAGTAATACCGCATTATCTATTCGTATCAAGTCCGTCGATTAATCTAGTCCCTAAAGAATTGTAACAATTAAAGTAAATAACACAACTTTGTGGTGAAATGGGTTTTGCTAGTATACCAAACAAGTTTCAAGCAAAATCCAGCCTTAGCCAAAGCGATCATTAACCATTGTTTTGACTACCAGAGGGTTTGCATGATACGAAACACGACTATCGGCTTGTAACGATGACGCTCATTGACTGTGGCTGCTACGTGTAGCGTAATGCATCGGTTCAGTCGCCACGAGGCCATGCTCCAAACCAGATGGGACCATATGGTCCGCTAAATTCAACTCCGCTTCTTTATCTCACTATCAAACTTGACGTGTTTCGCCCGCGCAGTACCTCTGCGGAGAACCCCCAATTGTTCCCTGTCTGTTCAGCCTCTTCATCCAGTCGGAGGATAGTGGGGCTTACTACCACGAAAAGCACTACGCACCCCAAATATCAATCTACTAGTACCGCTGCCTGTCTGGGAATATCAATTGGTTGGTCTATAAAAGATCCTTGTCCATTTCGAACTTAAATCAATATATATATACCCTAGCGGAGTTATAATAGACCCTAGGAGCGATCATCTCGTCGGGGACGATCCACACTGCCAACGAACCGTCATAACTAACAGACGATAATCGGTTTGTTTGTATGAAAATGTTCAATGCGAATGGGGGGAGAAGTATATATGGCGGCTGAAAGCGAGACCAAAAGGCACTGAGGATTAAATTGGCACATTCAAAGTGGAAAAAAAGTGAGTAAAAGGCAAGCGAGAAGAAACGAGTAAGGGTTAGACAGAATGCCAAAAATCCACGGTGGCTTCTGGAGCCTATATATAAAAGATATGATAGAAATGGCAGAGGTCTGCCACTTGGGACAGTTGATGCTTAACAAAAAGGCAGAGAACGCAATACAATATGCTGGCCAGTGGTATTTGTACTGGTAGAGGGCAGCAATGGCCTCCGTAAGGGAATCCCTTAATTTCTCATAGTAAGATTAATTCGCCTCTGGCCACGCTAAAACTTAGCTAAAATAATATTAAAGAAAAATGGTCGGTTAGATCGCCGGTCGCAGCAAAGGCAGAAAGGGCCGAATGTACGGATCGGCGTTTTGGCTCGGTCTTAAATCATTCGGGAGATATTGTGAAAAGTTATACGCATATGCACCAAGCTGGATCAGGTAAAATCAACGAGGATGTGAACAGTTTGAGAAAAATGGAGTCATCCAAATATGACGGCAGCTGTCAACGGACAACCTTCAGTGAAACCATAGTGAAAAAAAAAAAAGCAAATCTTTCAGTAGCTTTCCGTTATGGAATGAAATTTATTACACCAGATTCTACATATAATGCCACGAAAAACAAATACATGATCGGGCGTTAGCAAGCGTTTGACGACATTTATATTCCAGACCTCGCCTTAAATCGTAAGTGCTCAAACACTGGTATAATAACCGACCACCGATGTTAATATCAGTGCCACGCTAACATTCAGTTTTGTTTAACCACTATTATTTTTGTTTATTTTTTCCACATCCGGTGTAATTGAGTGTAGCTTCTGGTCTGTGGATCTCCGTTTTCTTTTAATCAGACAGGACCGGTCTATACAACTGCGTTTACGGCTACTACATAATAAAAACAGATTTGATTTCTTCCCTTCTTAACTCTTTTTTTTTATAAGTATTACAACTCGGGAAACCTACAATCGTTTTGCCCCTCGTATCGTGTTGTTCTGCTCTCGTACCTCGTAGTTTATTTTGACATCAATAGTTACGTTATTTGAGCATTGTTTCCATTTGCGTCGACTTTTCTCCGTATAACGTTTGTAATTTTTAAGCAATCTCATCATCAGAGGCGGGGTTAGCAGCAAATATTACACTAACAACTCAGGTAACGGCTGAATCAAAGAGCAGCGGCGATTTCTCCATCTTTAACTAAACGCAATAAAGGAAGATACCCTCCTACAGGAAGCGCAAAAGCTTCAATCGATGACTTAATAACTATACATTATATTACCCTAATAAGCGTTTCTCTATCGTAGAGAGGATCGGCCACCATCGTCTTCGTCGCAACAAGCGCTCTTATCGTTGCTATTGTTGTAGTACTATAGCTATTGTTGGCAAAAAAGGCACCCCAAAAGAAAGCGAAAACTACCCCAGCGCGACATGCGCAATGATTGAGTGCCTAATGTTATAAATGTTCTTTGTCGACGCCGTCGATGAATCCTTTAAACTAATTGAGGAAACCATATGCAAATCAATGTCGTCTGTCGCGTTACTGTGGAGAGCCGTCTATCAGATACACGTTGCTACCTATAACAGTGATCGTTTGTAGAGGCCGTAACGGCTAGTAATAACATTAGAGAATCACACATTGATCTATGTTGTTAGTGCGTGAGCCTATACAATTCATTCTGTGTTTTATGATTTTATTATTATATATTCGGCCACCATCACACTGGCGACAGACTGCACCACGAAACGTCCTTAACGCGCGAAGCTTTTTAATTAGCGGCCGAGCACGATACAAACCTAGGCGTCAACGATATCTACGACACATCTACTTTACTGTATAGCCTAGCTGGCTAGATCATCAATGCTATATTTATGCGCTAGCGGCTCACTCAGCTTCACTTTTGTCCTCTTTTGCCATCTACAAAGCATCAAAACATTCCCCGTCCTGCTACGCCATATTGAAGCTCTCCCTGGCCATTGTTGTACGCTATAATGGGGCAAAGCCGTGCGGATGCGCCGTCTATTGTCGCCGCTCGTCCGCTGCTGCCTTGACTGTCTCTGCGTACCGTTAAATGTATACGGCGTGCGTAGTTCTGATAATAAGCACAGAGCAAAAAATCTTAATTTTCAGCGAGGCATTTCACATCAGTCGTATATACGTATATATATTTATAAGGGGCAAACGGGCGGTCGATGCGGCAACGGAAAATACAGGTAAACAAGAATATGCCGTTACGAAACACCGTGATAATGACAACAATAATAGAAGCGAGCGAGTGGTGAACTTTGATGGAAGGATTGGCCGTTGGAAGCGACAGAAAGAGTCTGGTTCATTTAAAAAGGTCAGGCTTTGGCGATATTTACTTAGAAAAAAAAAAAGAGAACTCCTCTTGAAACACCGAAAAAGTGAAGAAGCAATCGCTATTTAATTGGAAACTGTGAGACGCAATCTTTCGTTCACAGAAACATTGCCATCAAACAGTCGCACGGATAGTTGGTTCTGTTCTGAAGCTATTTACATCTTTTGTATTGAGGGGATAAATCTTCTATGAAATGACAGGTTTATTGGTACCGTTGACTTTCTCTGATCTATTCATATATATTCTTGTTTCTTTTAACGGTCAGATCTTTAACAGTATGTACAACTTCGATTTGAAAGCATCAAACCACTTTGCGTACATTGGCATCATTTACCGCCTGTGGATAAATCTAGCTCTGCGAAGTGAAGCCACACATAGCAGCATCCAAAACTAACCTTAAGGCGGACAGATTTTTCACGCCTATTGTTTGAAGTAACTAACAGACGTCTTGATAGTATGTTTGCGATGAATCGTAATGTTCTATCGTAAGTTACCAGTGACAAGACGAGACCCGGCCTTCCACATCCTATCAGGTGACGTTAATGCCACACGACCAGTGGGTCAAATAAGTTTGGCTATTTTGTACTTAGCTTCTGTCGTTGTTGGTTTTTTTGAGTTTATACACTCTTGTAGTTTCAACATTTATGTATAAATGTAAAAATCCCTTAACAACGACGCTCAGAGGCATGCAGGCACAAGACATACACACAAAGACGCACACACATACGAACACCAGCGCTTACTTTCCGCTGATTAACTTTCCTAAGCGGCATCGATGATGGCCGTTATGAAAAACAGCAATCAAAATAAACGTATAAAGGTCAGATAGTATTAAATAACAGTTACCATCGTTAGTGTAACTCTTGCTAATAGTAACAAAAAAAATTCCTTCTGTGAGAGCAATGCTTGCGCTAACAATAAATATAATTCAGTTTCTATCCCTAAACGACAGCGACCGTAGAACGAAAGTGTTACCCAAAGGCAGAAACGGGACGAAAAACTATTCTGCCCGATTTAGGCCGAAATCGATAAGCGCAGCTAATTCTTTAGGTCTTCCTTATTAACGACGGTGAAGCATTTGTTTGTTTATCGGTCTACCTGTGCATACGCGTAAGGCACCGCTTTGGCAAGGATCTGTTGTTGTTGCCGCCACGTTAGCACGGCGCAGGTGCTCATCGAAGCAGCTGATCGTCGCTTATGAATCGCTGCTGTCCCGATTCTGCCACAGCCTGCGTCGCAGAATTGTCGACAACGGTGGCGGCCAACGATCGCGCCTCTCTAACGTCCTTGAGGCTAAACGCCCGCAGGGCATGGTGCCACGCGATTTCCGTTGGTTCCTTATTAACGTCTTGCTCAGCCGTGCGAGTTTAGCGCAACTATACTATAAAAAAAAAGTCGAATGGAGTCACACGGGGCAATGGCTATAGAATATTGATGTCTGGGATTGACGGCGCCCGAGCTACGTAAGAGCTTTAGAATAATGGCAACAGCGGCATCAGGAACGGTATAAATAGAAGCTTTTGAAGCAACGATCTATCGCACTATGTTTTCGTATACTATTTATTATGTCAGCGTTGTTATTGCGTATAATTGTCTGCATCTGTATAAATCTATACACGTGTACACACCGCGAAACAATACTCACGCTTGTGATGTGTATCAATTTCTGTCTGTTACAACTATTGGAAACGGATAGTGCGAGTCACTTAGCTAGCGGTCAAGCGATGAATCCGGCTAATTATTTTTTTGAACGAACGACAACGTTGACACAAGACTGGTCTGATCGGGTAGGGAAAATTGCAGAAGAGGAAATCGATCGCTTGCAACAAACAACAAATAGCATTATGTATACATTGTTGAATCTTGCTGACTTCGCAGCATTGCTGCTACTTGTTAGATAAGGACAAAGTGCTCTCGTAGAAGTAGCTTGAAACAAGCCAACGACTCTTCTGTAAAAAATCCAACATCGACAACAAATAATCTTACTCACGCACACGAAACGACTCTGGCCGTTAGCTATCGTTGGATAGACGCGTTACAAGTAGGAGATCAGGGTGACTTTGTTCCTGCTCTGAAATTGCCTTTTGTATTCAGATACTGGGTCGTATAAGCAGATACGCGCAGAATAAAGAACGCTGCCAATGAATCGAGTATGAGCGATGCGAACCTAACGTGGCGCAGGTATTCGAATGCACGCAAACTATGAGATCAGGAAGAAAAAATTAATTTAACAAGTATTACATTTTTTATTGTCTACCAAACGCTAGACGTCGTTCTGCTGAACATAAAAGTGACCAAACAAGTTTCCCGTTTACGATTTCGTTCCAGGTGCGTGCGTCCGTGCGTGCCCGCTGTCAGTACAAGCAGGCGCTTACATTCGATATTAACGTGTCACTGACGTCCGAACAGCCTCGCTAACCAATTCCAATATCTATGCTAATGGCTCTTGTCACACTGAGGATGCACCATGCGTGTACCGATGAAGTTGCAAATCAGTCTGAATTATAGTTGGATGTTAAGTGTTTTTTTTTTCTATTTTATATATATATATGCCAAGTTTCAAAACCTTTGGTACATTTTCGCTTTCCCTACGAGTAAATATCTGTGGATCCGTAAATAGATGCAGTTGTGTTGAAGTTGAAGATCTAGAAAACCGTCATCGCCGGCAAGGCTTGCTGTGGCGTTTCTTTACGACTCTACACAGCCCAGCGACGCCAGCGATTGACTATTCGAAATAGATTTTTTTCCTAGAGACTCACGAAACGAACGCGCTCAGATGATCAAAGATAAAAATGAGCTATTTTGAAAATGGGACGCGTCTACTGAGTCGTACCGATACGAGCACCTACGTGGCTACGTAGCTACGAAATATCGATAGCTCACATAAATTAGGTTAGGTTCTGCAAATATCTTTTCACTTGTGGAAATAAGTTAATTTATATGCAGGGTCTTCACTCCGTTATTAATGCACTTACGGTTCATATTGTCTTGCGTGCGAGGTGTTGCTTCGAAGCAAAGAAGAACACAATGACGGCCAGGTCGAGGCTACAAGCTTGTAGAATCCAAACATGCCATTTTTTCTAATAGAATAATTTTGCTGACTGAAGTGACCCTCCTCATTAGTAAGAAATCTAGCTACAATAAACTCATTCCAAAGATCGTAGTTAGTATTGTGACTATGTATGTACATATTATTGGCCATTGAAACAAGCGATCCCTCACAATTATTTGAGAGAAACTATTTTTCTCGAACGCAGGTCCAGTACGACGTGGGGTTAGCTTCTTACTCCGACGTAGTAATTTTGTTGACACATGTCCGACTGTCTTTTTTTTCTACCGGTTTGTACGATTCTTTCGTTAGATTGCGATAATAGATCGATAAGGCCTCGCAGTAGACGGCCAACTTGCCAAGAGCTTTTGCCACAGCCATCTGTTGATTTTCACTATGGTTTCTAGCGAAGTTATACAGTCTCCAAGTACGTATGCTTTTTAACATAAAAGTTGCATCTACAGTGTTTCTGTCCATCTTCGCTTCTCGACTTGGCTAACGCATGGCAACGAGAGTACTTAGAATGGCTCACTCATCTAGTTAGTAATGTTCATACTTGAAAAAACAGGCATGTATGTTTATATCGGACGTAGAGAGCAAAGCGTTATTGATGAATGAAGTACTCAAACTGCATGGAGAAATAGCGCATTCTATATCTCGGAGTTGGCTACGACGGGCCTAAGAACAATTACGTTAACCTGTTCTCGATTACGTAACTCGACCACACACACAGTTCAACATACACGTCGGACTGCACAAAGTGGACTGATGCCTCACGATCAGCCCAGACGAGAGATAAATTTTAAAGGCCAGTCGCCCATGATGATGATGATGATGATGATAGTAAAAGGCCCTTGGTGAAAATTGTTCGGTCAGGGAGTCGCTAATCAAAAATGACTACTTTTATCAGAGTCAGTACGCCAACAGTGAGCACCGGTCGTTACTTCCGTGCTGACAGATATTCTTATTCCAGCCGTCTAACAATACTAATAGTAAGAGCATTATAGTCTATGAACGGCTAACGAGATTACTGTATAAGAATATATGCTATTGAAAAACAAAAAGTGGCTTCGGTGATAACTCAGCAAAGAATTGAATACGTTACGAAGCTAAACGAATATTCAACAGCGAAGCTGTGGTTCACAGCTAGTAAATAGGAGTTGGCAGGAGAAGTTAAGGGACAGCAGAAGCTAAAGAATAGGAGCGGTTCAAGGCTAACAGGCCCAAACTAGAGCACGCACATGATATCAACACCGCTCCAAGTATTACATCTAAAATGGTTTCATGCTCATGTATTTTTGTTGCGAACGATGATTTCAAAACAGCTTCTTTGGTACCATGGCAAAGAAAGTACTTGGTAAAGATAATCCACCGTCACGGGTCGATCATTCGGGTTATCTATAGTAAGCAGACAGATGAACGAATGGGACTATTTTTAGGTGCTGGTTTTTTCCTCCAGTCTAGACAGTGGTGTAGAGATACTGAGCGAAAATCTTCTGCAGATTATGGCGATCAATCGAATTTAGATACGGTGGCCGGTAATTCGAACGCAGTAACTTCAGAGCTGGAGTTAATACACAATAGAAGTGGTGGGCACTAGACGTAAACGGGCTGAAAACAGCCAACTTCTCAGTTGAAATGCTTCTATTAGTGATAGTGAACGATTTGTTATGAATATTCAGCTTCTGCTGTTGCTGTTGTTACTGGCGGGAGTTACTGAATCCGAACGGAATGAAGCTACATCGGTAACAGCCGAATGTGGATTGGATCGGTGTTATTTCCCCTATTCATGGGCTGTGAATAGGACAAAAGAACGGCATGCCAACTAATTCATTGCTTAAAATACCAGTACTGTAGCAGCGCTTACAAAGCACGACGCATACGACCTGACCTTACTATAATAGGTTCCGTTCTACAAGCAATGACTCTCCGCCTCGCTTCCTCTCACTGACCAGACAACTGGTAAATGACGAAAAAGCTAGCCTACAGAGAGGATACTGCCGCTTAAACTAGGAAACTGAGTGGGGACATTTAATGGCCCCTCATGTTACCAACAAATGTACAATATATCTTCATTTTATTGCTTGTTCGTGTGCGTAAGCGTCTGCGTGTAGGGTGTGCAGAATTCGAGTGTTTTACGGCGCAGGATAAGTCAATACGATCCAATATTCAGTCCAGCAACTATCACTATTAGAATGATTTTGTTCCATACATACGCCACAGTCCTGTCAAGCAGTTGTTAGCTGATTAAGCGCGTATTTTAATCTTGATCCTACGATAATGGAATCTTATACTTGGACTTCCAAGCGTCACATGAAATAGCGCTCATCATTTCGTTGCCCTAATTTTCCCATTGTCAATCCACGTTAATTTTCCGTCGAAAGTGAACCACTCCATTTATATGAGACGTTACAAACCTACAATATATACATTCATACAAGAGTTACGATTAGGCGAAGTGTGTCTACGAGGAAAAATTGCAACGAAGGAGCCCACTGTGGCCGCGTCGATTGCAGCTTGAGACTTCGCACCTCATCTTCGCTCGAGGACCACCTAGGCATTTGGCGGATAGCGTTTGACAAACTCAGCTGAATAAAGACAAACAAAGACTTATATATTTATAGTCGATCTTTCCTGTACTCGGTTAGTTATGGACGAGCGCACAACTAGCGCAAGTTAGCGTCGGGCGTCAGCCCGCGATGTCCGTACCGTACGAAATACACAATGCAGAATGGAACTATTCCTAGTTTCTTGATGGCCCGCGGTAACCTTGCCGCCTTCGTACGTACTGACATCACGCCGACGCGGTTTCGTACCCTTCCAGATCATTTAATAATCGCTCGCTTTCGAGACATCAGTAGCAGCACAAAAAACAAGTGGGGAGAAACTTTATATAATATAAGAGTGAGTAGAAGTAAATATATTAATAGACCATTACCGCCAAACAAATGCAGTATGAATCCCATCGATAGTTGAAATTCTGTAACAGATCTGTGAGAATCATAACATAGGCTACTAAATCTCTCATAAGAAAAAATTGTACACGAATCATAGATCTACTTGTGTGATTCTACATTACATTGAAACCTAACGAATCTCATGACCACCGTCAATCTGGCAAAGCTTATTTCTGCTGTTACAACGGCAACTCATATTATCTTTTTCCGGTTGGTTATTCTGTCAGTATTGCAGATTTCAACTAAGTCAACAACATTGATTCCGAGGACCTCTAGCCTTATCACCTATTAGCCTAGTATTACGATCTCTCTTGGATTATACAACAAGGCTTGATAACGAGTTTCAGTATGGCACTAGCAGGAACAAAGAGGTCAGTGGTCGCCAGAATTAGTCTAGAGGCAGCTATAAAAACAAAGACAGCATAGACAGCTGCAAACACCATTAAACGGCCGAACAGTCCAACAATCAAAGACCCAACCCCGGAAACCCAACTTTCACCTCGGTAAACGGTAAAGGCCCACATCTATCTCGATTTAGTTCAAGCTACGTGTAATCATAGAAACAAATGCAGTCATATTTCGCGTGTTTGTCTGATGTTCTGAGTTCAGCGGTGTTATTAAGATTGTGCTATCTGATATTCGTTTCGACTTCATACTTGCGTTCGGCAGTATTCAGTGGACAACGGAAGTACCGCTGTGTTCGGATGTCCGGCTCACTTTCCGATTTTAGCGGCTTATGACGTAGTCCACGATTGGTCACGTGCATTTGTGGCCAATGTTATTTAACTCGGTTCTGCTTAGAGCTGAAAAAAGAATTGACCCGGTCTGCGCGCTCTTTATCTACTACATGCGTTTATATGTGCATACTATATATAGACATTTGTATCGAAATAGAAATTGGCGAAAAGGGACGACCTCGTAAAGGTGCCATTTTCCATCTGTTAATCATTTCCGACTGTCCAACCGTTGTATGTAATGGCGTCTGCTCAAGCCATCAATGAGTGATCCGACGTCATCGGGAAATGAGCGAAAAGCAGCCCCCAAAAGCATCACTGTCCAAAGAAACATCTGGCTTCTCTTTGCAACTATCTCTAGAGCGTCTATAGTCTGCTTTTGTGAGACTGTTCGGCATGAAACAATCTGCACTATATGCTTTGCAAGAATCCACCGTCATTCAAAGCGTATATATTATTTTCAAAGGACAACTAGAGGTAAAGGAAAAACGCGCACAACGTAAATTCCCATAACAGTACACTAACATTGATCAGCTAAATATGAAGCTGGTATAAATGGAGTCTAAGTTCGTTCGACGAGCCAAGCTAGTTCAGGTACTCAAGCATGCCAAGATGAACTAGTTTCGGCTCCTTCCAGCTGAAATAAACCTTTGATGCTAGCGAAAAGGCAGTGCCGCGCAATGATTTCAAGCCTAAAGCAAGTGCATCTAGATGAGCCTACTTTGAATGGAGTGGACTCGCATGCTCGCAGATTGTTTGGCCAAATGCGTCGAGCCTGTAACAATAATGTGCGACGTACTTTTTCGCCTTATTACTAGCGTTATGAACTGTCCCTTGCGTATGTCTAGTTCGTCCGCGTGCGATAGCGTTCAAGATTACGGGACGCAGGAATATTTATCATAACAACCATGGCGTCAATGTGAAGCAATCAGAATAAAATTAATGCATTGAAATTTGGTACGCATGGTAACAGATAATATGTAGCCTAGACAGCACATCATTATTACGGATACTATACACAGAATACAATACCCGAAAGAAATAGGACACATGCGAACTTGCTGCAGAGTGTCGTTGGCTCCGCGAGACTCACGGCGATCATCGATATATTGCTTCACACATTTGCACACAATAATGAGCCAGAAAGGAACAAAAACGGGAGCACCAAACTGATGGCAGAAGAATTCTGTCCACTATCCAAAGTGTACTGAATTGGAATTCAGCGACAAGTCGTCTGAGGTGAGCTGAAAAGAGGGCAGTCGCTAGGGTTGTGTAATAGCAATGTGAGGGTAAGCGTCTCAAGCGATTAAGGGTTACATCCACCTGCATATATGTTCAACGAGAAACGAGGTAGAGCGTTTATTCGGTACTGGTTCACACAGAGCAACGCATAGACGCATATGTGAGTCTACCTAGGTGAAATTCCCTGATGGATGCCCACGCAAACGGAAGTTGGTATAATCGCACATAACCACACAAGTTTTCTCCGATACGGAACGAAGAGTTCCTCCTGAACCTTGCCTGATATAATCATACCTTATTACATCGATCTTATGAGGGGAAGTGCGGGTAGAACATAAACAAAGTTGCTGCTTTACCTGGATCACTTGCCAAATTCGGTTTTCATAAAAGCGAAACAGATTTTTCCATTGGGCTACATTTCTCTTCATTTATTCCGGTCAAATCATTTTTCAGAAAGAAAAACCTCCATAAACTGGGCTTTCATTAAAGTCTTACAAGCAGTGAATTTATCTACACGTACCTGTTTGTTTTTTCACGTGGTACCCTCTAGTTGAAGCGCAACTGTCTATCGTCGAATTCACTCCGGCTAGAGTATACCTACATTACCGCTTAGCACACATGGTCGCATAGAAATACTTTTCACTTAGTACATCTATTCTAGCATAAATGGAGACCGCAATACATCTACATCGGTAGCCGCAGTGGCGCTAGTGGTACGCATTTATGATTACATCACTACATCTTTGTGGCAGAAGGAAGAATAGACAGCTTATTATTGCCGCTGGCCAACGACTGATGTTGCTGATTTTTGCTGCTGCAACAACAGCCGCATCGTGCAATGGCGCTCCTAATGGTCGCGATAATGATACTAGGCCGCCCCAGCTCCGCCGGTAGAAGACGCGCGGCCAGCGTCCATCCGTTCGTCGACGGAACGAACCAGCAAATGAACTGCTAAAGCTTACAACTGCTACGGAGCAATAGCAGCACAGAATTGTCGTAGTTTTTTATGTATATATAATACTGTCCGTAATAGTTGTAACCAGTAAAGTATTCAGGCTGGGAGCGCTGTCGAACCTGCCAGTAGCAATTATCGACAAAGCGTCAGGCACACAAACAGGAGGGGAACTAAGTTACGGACAAAGCAACATCGGCTGTCACATCGAAGCTGTCGAGGTCAACCATCGAATCATCGCGAGTCTACCCGCAACTGTTACTTTTGTCTCTCCTCGTGTATCCGGCCGGCTGGTAACACCTTTTCGTAAAATTGAACAGTATCATTATGCATGGCAAGAACGAAGCACCGGATGGTCGACAGCCGTCGAACTGTAACTAGATAGAAATACGCATAAAACGAAGGTTGACCTACGCTACATTAAGCGATACTGTTGCAATTGTAAGAACATGACGAGTCGCCAGCATCATCGGTCGGTGAAAAGAACATAGAACATTGGCAAAAGCAGCTGCGTGCTCTACAAACGCAGTTTAATTACGTGTAATTTACTTTGTTTTGACTAGGTAATATTTTTCAATAGTTATGACTTTTATTAGTAGAATCGAGCATCATTTTGTACGGCCATTGTTCGAGCATTCAATATATTCAGTATACTGCTGATGCTTGTGCATGCAATTTACTATACGCACGGGATTCATTAAAGAGAGGCTGTTCATCACACATGTGGAGAGAAACCTTGTTAGAATTTAAGAGGGGCAATCATTTATCACTAACTTTGCGGGATCAGTTATGCATATACGAAAATTTGGCTACGCTGCCAATAATGCTGCGTAGTAGTAGGAAACAGGACAAACATAGTATTTATCTATGTTCGTCTTGTTTCCGAAAAGACAATGTATAATATATGGATTAATTTGAAGAGCTGCATAACTGTCCCATCGCGCGTTTTCTCGATATTTAAACTTGGGTCATACCGGTCCATTCTTAGTCTTGTTTAAAAAAATCGGCTTATTACGCATGGCGCTACACAAAAGGTGTCAACGTACACAGCCAACGGCTCCTTGCTGAAAGCACGAACTGCGTGATAATGGTAGTAGTCGTTTTAGCTTGATCCCAATGGACGAATTATGCCCAAAATAGTTGAATCATTAGAGACCAGATATGTGGGTTCAATAGTAAAAAGAATAAAACATGGACAAATCGAATGAAATTTTCCACGATCGGCATCGATAATGCCATTCAACGGAATCCTTACATTCTCAGTAGAAGACAGAGTACAAATGAACGGCCCGCGTGGACAGGTGTCATCCGCCAGTATCGCATGCAATCAACCCGATTATATCGGTGACGGCGTGGTCTGGGTGGCTAGCGTGTTGCCGCCCGACCACGACTCAATATCAGAAAGCTGCATGGAACCTAAGGTTGTTGGAAAAAGGTGGACAAAGCTGAAGACTGCACGGAAGATACACCACACTGTTACGCATGTGATGTCGGGCACCACAGAGCTACTTCTATGCGGTGCCCGAAGTATTTAAGAACAACTGAAGATGCACAGACCAAGTGCATGCCTTTTTAATCCGTAGCAGCTGAACATGCAAATACCGGAGAAAACGCGTCAACATGACTGATAGAAAAAGGAAAATAGAGATGCTGACGATATGCCTTGTGGGACAGCGCGAATATTGAAGATAGATCCTTGCGCGTTAAGTCTTTAATTGCGTGTTAAGCGGGTTAATGCGTGGTAAGCATTGAAAATGCGATTTTGACCCAGGAATTTATAATGCGGCAGCATTATTATTATTATTATCTTCAAAAATGGTTGCACTAGACGGATCTAATTGTTGTTAATGATGGCAAGACAGCCACTTTCGTGCGCAGAAATCAGCAATCTTCTATCGATCTAACGACTTCGGGACACGACGTTCTTCCCAATGTTGACGAACTGCGAGTAGCAAAAAGCCTGAGTAGAAGCGATAACGGGTACCCGGTTTTTAAGGCCCGCGGTGACGAGCAGGCGACAAACCAAGTTACCCCGCCTACAATGACCCTAAAAGCTGAAATCGACAGGCTTGTTACCAAACAGTGACCAGTGAAGTACCCGATAAGTAAGAAATTAGAGAATGAATAGTGGGTTCTGCGAAAACTTTATTTCTGACCAAGGTCAACAGGTTCACACCCGGCCAGACACAGCTGCTGGCAGCCAGCTTATTATTGGTGGGATGTAGGAATTGCGGCAGCATGCAGAGAATCGATCTAGTTCCACATATTTTACAGGAGGAGACACTAAGTTGTAAACAAGAAAGCACTTGCCGGAATCAAGCAAAGAACTTGAGTTTTCTTACAGCAGTTTTCTCGAAGCAGTGAATAGAGGAAGTTGAAATAGACAATTTTGGGCTACTCTTCAAATCGTCACGAATGAATTAAGCAAAAAATCCCCTTGCTTACCTGCCAATCAGGTTGAAAACATGTTCAATCATCTCCTTTTAGGACAGCCATTCAGATTGTCGGGGAATACGCCCTGAAATCACTGCGGAGGAAATTTAAAACGCAAAGCAACAACTAACAATATATAAAGCACCAGACCCTGGCGAAGCCTTTACTGAAGTAGGAAGTGTCAAAAGACGACCAAAAATGTCTAGAAAACTGGCGTACTACCTCCTCAGAGAAAGACAGTTTTCTAAGATCCGGAAGGATCCACCAATGGTGTTGATTCTCAGACCGAAAAACAAAACCATCCCATCAGCATACCTCTTGATTTGTCTGCTGAACAACGGTGAAAATCATATAAAATATGATCATTGCCGCACAGGAGGAAGAAATTGAGACACCATACAACTTCCATTGCGGGATTCAAAGAGTTAAATCTGCCATCAGAGCAATTTAGTAAGACGCACCACGAATACGCAGAGAAGGATCTTAGGAGGAGAAATTTCGTCCCAATATACTCTCAAGTGCCTCTTTATACAGCCAATTGGCAGGTAATAGTAACGGCGTTAAAAAGAAAGTAGAGTATCTCCTTGCCTGAAACGAATCATCACGTCTTATTTAGATATCAGGAGTTGGACATCGGTGAAAGAAGTCCCTTAAGGATCACTACTTCGTTCAACGTTGTAAAATTTAACATTCTAAAATTTAAAATCTAAAATTTAACATTTAACAGTGGTATACGCGGCCGGCCCGGTGGTGCTTGTGACGACTGGAGGGCAAGACAAACGTCGCCTTGCACACGATCAATGTTTGGATGAAGAAGCATCCCTTCGGGATGCGCTGAAGCAACATGAGGCCATCTCCTGGGTGAGTAAGAAAAGAGTTGGAAAAGTCAACCGTAGGCTCGACGAATCACCAATAAGGGTTAACCTTACGGCCACCTATCTAGGAGTAATACTAGACATAGTTGCCGACAGGTACAATCCATGCTAAATACGCGATTGGTAAGACGACAAGGAGCATAGCGAACTTGGCATGGCCCATGTTCAAAGTCCAAACGGCCACCTAACACACTGGACGCCCACTGACTTTAGTAGCGAAATCAGTCACATTCTACGCCTCCCTGTTTTGGGACGACATCGCTCTAGAGAAAAAAGAGTGCAGGACTACACTTTTACCCTCTCAACAATTAGTGGCCATCAGGACATGTCTTACCCTAGCTAGGACGATCTCTTGGGATCTTCTGGCAAGCTAGAGTGCTGAGTGATATCTAGACGGAAGTATAGATTTGTCGAAAGCAAGAAAAGACGCTTTGGCAAAACGACAATGACAGTAAAAGGGGTTTGGACCCTAGGACTTCGGCTACTGGACGCATAGCCTTATATCTGATGTCTATACCAGTGATTTAACAGGCCAGGCGAGGTATCACATAGAGTAATTTAAATGTATACTGACTATGGGCAATTTCAAACGTTTATGGCGAAAATCGGGAGGTCTACGGTCACTGCTTGCGTCCTGCAGGCTTCTCAGCACGCGATACTTGATTGCGAAGCTCTCCTAAGATATTATGCGCGAAATGGGGGACGGTCACATATGAAAGACAATTAAAGAAATTATTGACGATATGAATACTTTGCAAAACCTAAAAATCGCTGAAGTGGCTCTCTTTAAAGAGGTAACGAGAAAGGAAAAAAAATTTTAAAAAAACGAGGGCGAAAGAAAAACAATTCTCTACTCATGGGTCGGAAGTAATACTAAACGTCTAGCGGTCTACGTGAGGGTACATACTGAAGGTGTAAAATTTCTTCAGTAAACCCTGGGTTTATCATAGTGGTTATCATGAATAAGTTGAATCGTCTGCTACGGGGGGGGGGGGGGTCAAGTTGCCCCAAGTGCCACATAAGAGAGGGGAAGCTTTGGAACGAACCTGTAAGCAGTTTTCCTTCCGTCTATGTTTAGATGACAAACATTCCCTCTTCACTTCAAAGAGAAACAAAAGAAATTCTAGTGGGAACGAGTCTTTGAGGCCGTAGTTGAAAAATATGAGTTCGAGAGCTTGTTCACATGATGACGTGTGAACCTACTGAGTATTAGAGAAAAACCATTAGACGTATATATTGATTGTATATATTGTAAGATTGATTTTTTCATCAGCTGTTTAATAGTTAATAACTGTTACTATAATTTGATATCAACTCAACTGGACGTCAGCTTTTTAATGACACTGAATTGTCATCATAAATCCGTGTTCAGTTGTAGAAAGCTTTTCATAAATCTCGCAGAGGCAATTACAATGTCCTTGTTAAAGTTCCTCTTTTATTTTTGTATCAGTCTTTTTTATTTGATTATTAATTTGCGCATGCGCTGTTAACGAGACATACTCCTTCAATGTTTTATAGTTAATATTCTAGCGTTATCTGAATACAAATTGTCCAGCTTCATATCATGTAGGTAACAGAAGTTTTAAAAAACAACGGTCCGCAGCACTTTCATCGTAGTTATCATTTCCAGGTAATTCGGACATTGTGATTACAGATTTGATCAAATTATAGATATGTCGATAAATAATTGAGTCATTTAAAGTTCAGATTGCTCCATCTGTCTAAGTAGTCCTACATCGTGTATCGCCCCGATAAGAAAGAAGTTCGTTATTTATTTGGCCGAAAAAATTATTTAGCCCATAGTTGATATTACCTTCAGTGGTACCCAGTGATGCATGGTGGCTTTTCGCCATTGTTACTTACGGCGGAGCATTTGTAAACCGTCTTACTTTCTGAAGTTACGCTTGTTACTGTTGCTTTGATACTTATCAAAACTATTAGTGTTTGAGATCTCTCCATTTATTTCTATTGTCTTATTCATCCATCATGGCCGTTCTTATTTTTAGAGTAGGAGTGGCCACAGACGACTCACCGAAGTTACGATCAAACGCCGATGGATTGTCGACCAGACCTGCAAAGGCTCTTGTTAGGACGGCGTGGCCAACTAGCGTTGTTGCCGCATGTTTAAGTGCACGATAGACACGCAGCCTTAGCTTAAGTCATCGCCAGAGGCTACAATAGTTTACATAGGTATAGTTGAGGCGAGGAGTCGCGTCATCGTTCGACCGCAGTCGTGTGCTGGCGACCATCAGCCACTCGTTCCGAGCATGGAAATATGAAAGAAAGCAGATAAGGCCCTAACCTTAGACCACCGTCTACAATATTAACTATCGGCTTTAGCCTACTTCACGTAATGTTTAGCTTCTCTCGGCTAAGTTGGACCGTCCTGTGTGTGCGTTCTGCGTCTTGGGGTTTCACCTATGCCCACTAAGGCGGAAGCCTAGTTGGATGCCAATTATATGCATGTGGGTAAGTTTGTTCGCGTCTGTCGGTGTAGTTTTGTCGGATGTCTGTCTGTCGTGCGCACAAGATCAGCCGTACCACAATACAGAAAATGCCACTTGTCATTGTGGCCTGGCTCGTTTGTCGTGTTCGTTGCTGCTATTAGCAGGATTATCATTGCTCTGCGATGAATATGGGGAGTAGTATTTTTATCTAGCCCGTAGTCAGTAGTAATGTTGATCACCAATAACCGCGCTCGCAAGTCCCTGCTGCTGCTTCGCACTGCTCCGCTTCATGAATTCGCGTGGTGGCGTGTCTTGGTGTCTGTGATGTAAGCAACGCCAGTGCCACCTGGTGATTGACAGAGACAATTGTAGAGATGGCCACAGTACAACAATAGCAACAGCAACTGTAACCGTAATACGACTACCAGCAGCTGTAGCAGCAGACGACGTAACAATGAAAGCCCTGAGGTAATAGGTGTAGAAGCACAGCAACGGTCACGACAGAATGTATGCCGCACAGCGAGTTCTTAAGTACGCCATCACCGTCATCGTCGTCATCAACAACGGCAGAAAATCGCCGGACTCCGGTCGCTTTCGGCAAACAGAAACTTACGCAAAACGATTTTTCAATTTTCTGTAGTAAAGCGTCGAACGAGTCCACCGACCGAACGACCCGTTTTCGCCAGACTGCACTTCATAAAACCATCACATACTTATAGAGTACACAGAGTACAAACATACGGAGAGATAGGCATACACCGATAGGCTCGCTTCGATGGTAGCTGTAACAACACTACTACGATTTGACATTTGCCTAAACGGGAAAGAAAAAAGAGAGGTAAAGTATGAATCGGCACGTGGGCAGATAGAGGTCTACGACTCACACTGAAGATCTGTTGACCGTAGCTGCCATAGTTTAGGCCATGTCTGCATAGAGAGTTTACAACAAGAACCGAATTCAGCCCTTCTGTTGTACTCATTTTCTGCGCAACGGAGACGAAGCCAACGCCACACCAACAATGCAAAGTCTTCAGCCAGCAACATTTTCGAATCCAAAATCTGGATCCTGTGCGAAAATGGTTGAGGCCATCAGTCACTGCAGTGCTCGTAATGTAGTTAGTTGTAGATTCGTAATTGGGCACAATAGATGCGGCGAGTCCAGCTAAGCGGTTAAGGCCGCCGAGTAGCAGTTTGGTATCTTGGGCCATTTGGTTATTTATCGTGCGGTCGGCTTGTCTGCGTAAGCAGACGAACGTTAGCGATAACAATGAGAATTTCAATCAAATTTCATTGCTTATAGATTTGAGTTGCTGTAGGAGGCAATTTATATACGAAGCTCATCCATCTGCCAATTGCCTGATATCTCATTTCGTATTGTTTTGCCAACCACGAAAAAGCTAACAGAAGGCTATCAGTATAGCAAGCCGGATCGACATCGGATCTTTACAATTTCTTTTAGTCGTCAGTCGGTCAGCGAAACAGAATTCACCGTCTGTATCTGAACCAAATTGTTATACTGATTCTGTCTATTATACATTATGCTGATAACAAATGGCAAACATGTAGTGTATCTGAATATAAAGATAGTGGCGTTGGACATCTAGTAAGATAACAGACGATGTAGAACGTATGCTTGTGTTTTGAGTAAACATTTTGACAGCATAGTGATAGATACCTCTTAATAGACCGATACAACATGTTAGAAGTACTTCAGCTGTACGCTACAAGCTATGTCACTAGAATGATGTGCCAAAAATCCTTCGTCGTCTATTTTCAGTGACTCAGACGAATACCTGGCTGCTGGCGGTAGCAGAGTGCCTACTAGTCGAAAATCTACACCCGCAGAAGTGAAATAAACTGAGTCAAGGTTAGCGACAGCCGGTAACGAACGACAAGTCGTTACCCGTCCGGGAGGCTTCTGGTGCCTGAAAATATCAAATTTATGGCCCAAAAGTTATTTCGTACAAATATTGTCGTCGCGTGGACATAGCGGTCACATAAACTGAAGGTTCCAAATAAAACATTCCGAAGCTAACTTCACAGTTTTTCAGTTGTGATATCTATATTCTATTATATCTTCTAAACACAGCAACTTCCCCTGCCCGGTTCAGATCCATATAATCAAATCATTGATTACCTACGTAGCTTGGCATGTTAAAGACAGTATAAGTTAAGTTCGAAATTAAATGAAAATTTCCTAAAATCTAATCTAACTAACCTAGGATTCTGTGAAAATAATTTTAAAAAAATTATAATTAACCGCATCAGAAATGTTAACTTTACACATCCAGCACATGCGTATATGTCTTCTTTAGTCGAGGATGAATGCCTAAAAGCTAATGAAGATCTTCCCAGTGCAGTCTAGTAACAAGATGTCCGTTCGTATTGCTTCTCAGCTAAAAATCATATGGCCTTTCTGGAAGTTGTGGAACTGCAATCGCGGATGTGCGGAACTCTAATAGCAAACAAGCAGACATAAAATTGGCTAACATAATTTTTGTTTACGCTTATTAACGTTACAATTTAATAAGACAGGTGCAAAATAACTAAATCAAAATTGCCACTGAAATGAATGCGACTCAAAGCCAAACGCTTTACGAATGTTGAAAAAAATATACGTACTATTAAAAAAAAAAATTACCGGAACATCCAGGAAGCTTCCGTACCAAAGCGAAAACATAAAGGAAAAAAACTTCTAATTAAGCGATAAGGCAACAACGACAAAGTTCAGTAAGTAGATAAGATGACTCAAATGACACATCTAAGAAAGGCGAAAAGTTACAATCAAAAGAGCTGTTTGCCTCAAGCCCCAGACCAAAGAGTGATGCACCAAACGGCTCCCGGAGAGAACCATATCGAAAATGTTGCTTTTATTACTTCATATTCTTCCTCTAACAACTGCAGCATTTTCAATTGCTTTTCGCATCAACGTCATTGTTCAGAGTGATGCTTCGTCTACGGGTTAGTAACTTTAGTCCCTCATCGCTGCATAACAGCGAAGCCAAAAGGGCTCAATACAGCCTGAAAACCCGAAACCTATACAAGCGAATGTTCTTGTTGGTCAATCGATTAGCCCTTATTCATTGCTATCCAATGCTGTCGATAGCCACTAGCCATAAAAACTAGCGTTTTAAGCGTAAATCTAGCCCCCGTCGAAGTCCTAACGAAAATAATGCATGATGGGCAACAGTTGCAGTAGCTAGCGATAGAGTGGTTTAGCTTCCATGTCATCAGTCGCCATAGAAGCCTCGAATCATCAGTGAGGTATGAAGAATAGGATCAAGTTGAGAGAAACAGTCGAGACGTTCACTGAGCTGAAACATCGAACGGTAACTTACGACAGTTGCTCATCACTATGGTACTTCAGGCACGCGCGTGCGGACGGTGGAGGCAACCGCTGAGCACGAATAACTGCTGCAGCAGCAGCAGCAGCAGCGAGAATCAAACAGGATCGAGAAGCGCAGCAAGAATAAGAACCGCAGCAGCCAATAGCAACAAAACAACGCAATGCCGTCTCCCTTTCTGCCCATCCCACATTAAAATCCATTTCCGTTTATCGGTAGAACCAACATCTCAGTACAATCGTCTTGAAGACCGTCATCACAGCCATCGTCGCTGTGATCGCCATTATCGTCACAAACATTGTGATTCTATTAATCGTCATATATGTATTATTCGATATGGCGAAATAGACTACATATGTATTGCTAAATTCGAACGTGCCCGCAACGGATATCTTTGTCTTTAAAGAGGCTTGCCACGAAGCAGCGAAGTTCTCGGGTAGATCTCGAATGGCATGAAGTGCTCTACGCAGAAGTCTAACAAAGTAGGTGCGGTAGATCAAGGGCGATGCAATAGTGAGCCAGAAAAGCGAAGCGAAGAAATATGGGAGGAGCAGGCAACTGGACATGGAAACAACAACGTCGCCTGTGACGCTGAACATCCACTAGCGAAGCATGCACGCAGATGCACGATGAATCGAGTGTCCGCCAAACGTCCGTAAACGATAAAACTATACAATACCGTGTAATGCTTTACTTTGATCGTTGTACATGGTGATAATAGATCACTAGCCACCACATTTGGGTCGAGAAAAGGCTACTAAAAAGAAAGTAACTAAAATAGGAAGGACTGCCATAACTGCCAAAATTAATATTAGCTTAACTTTTTAAAGGATGAAAGTCACATGCGCTTACATAACCGTAAAGAATTTGCGTCGCTGGCAAAATAACTATCAGCCATGTCTGCACTGGATATAGCTTCATTTCAGATGTGAGATAGGGCCAAACGAAACAACAATCAGTCATAGGGCGTCAACCTGACGAGAGGATCTGGTACGAATCGCGAATGTCCTAAATAGAAGGTCATTGCTGCATATTAGTGAGGCCCTCGATAAGGGTAGGTTAAGTACGTCGTGAAAGGGGCACCAAGAGGAACACTTTAAAATATATAGTATGATTCTTGAATACTAGCAAGTATCCCGTGGATGTGATAACGATAAACTGCGATGGTACGAGCAGCTATCGTGCTGACGAAGCTGATAAATAGAACAAATAACCTCGTTCAGGCGTTAGCACGCCAAACGGTAAAAGCTTTATGGTTTGCGCTGTTCTTTGTCACCTACCGTTAGTTAGTTTCGAATTAAGCTAATCGTCGTATTGAAAATAGTTTACGATATTAAAAACCTTACGGTATAGACGTTAATAGCTAAATAGCAACGAGTTACTATCTTCTATGGGCTTGGTTGACGCACCATGCTCTGCAATGGTTACAAAGAGAAATTGAGAATTCAGGACAAACCTCAAAATATAGATTTATGAAAAACTGATCATCGATGACTTTTCTTTCTTATCACCTCTCATTATTGTATCATGAACTTAACGTAAAAGAGAACAAAAGTGGGATAACTGTAGCGTGATTTTTATCGTCTTCTCGACCGCAACTACTTCAATGATAGTAGACGGTATCTGAGCACCTAGGTGCTACTAGGAGAAAAATGGTCGAAGACTGACTCCTCGAAACGAAATACTAACGACCTACTAGGTAAACGCAAAACTGGTCGCATAGTATTTTACTAACTGGCAGATAAAAAAAAAAAAAAAAAAAAGCCATAAATACATAATCAGCCAGATATATATGTTATAACATACGACTAAGATTTCAGTGAAAATGGCCAGGAGTCGCTCATTTACGTATCATAGTCAAAAGAGTTTATATTGCATTTGACGTAAAAAAAAATCACTAGCAGAGATATATATACAGAAAGACAACGAGCGTTAGTTTCCATTTGCGTCTGTTGCGAAACCTAGTGGAGGTTTGAAAAGAGCACATGTGTAAATAATTCACTCCATATATAACTTGCTATTGTGTGTATTCAAGATCGGGATTTCTCGTATTGTCTGACAGATAACGATATTAGCTCCCAATGATAGGCAATGGTTTTCAGCTTCCTCGGAAACAATCGTCTATGAAAAATAGAGTCGAGCGACATTTATCAATACCTGGTCCCATTTACTTCACTTCATTAAGTAACGAAAGACATCTTTGATTAGAGAAAACTTAGCCATATTGGGTACAGACAGGTTCGCAAATGTCGATTGAAGAATCTGTGCTCGCCTCGTTTCTACCACGCCTATTTTTAATTGAGTAAGTATGCGGAAAATAGCGACTTGTAATGGCGCTGTTCTGAAGGTAGTTGAGTCGCGGGACGATCGAAAAAAAAAAAAAGCCCGCCCATTGATGCCGATGGTGCCTGATGAATAGTCAATCTATTCGGATTGCGTATTAATGAAACACCAGACTTGTTTGAAGCGTATCACTCCACTCTCTGGCTAAAAACAGGCATAGGGATCCTTTTACGACTTCGCTGTAAGATCATTGGCATTTGCTTGCCACCCAGCCACGAATCAAACATCGAAATCTACTGGGCTCATGAATTTGCTTTCACAGGAATTTTTTATACGAGCCTCTTTAGTATTTAATTGAATTGAATTTTTGAGCTGCGGAAGAACATCGAAAAAGCAACGCGGACCAAATAAACCCGATGCCTCTTTGTAGCACCTATTCTATGTAATGCTCGATAAACGGAACGAGGGAGAAGGCGGAGGTGCCATACTGCAAAATTCGATTACCGCTTGTTATTGCTTCTGCGAATCCTGTGCCAATTTCAGTCGCTCGCTTTCGAAACCGTCTAAATATTGGTGACATAATGAACAAAAATAGATGTGTTTTATTTGTTTCGAAGAAGCGAGAATCATCATCATCCGCTATGTGAATGTGCTTTTCTAGAATGTCAGCAAACTTTAATTTAGGCTCTTTGTGATCACCCTTCATTGCTCAATAAACTAGAAAAAAACTATGCGTTTCCTAAGCATGATTCATTATAGCTCAATATTATAATTCTTTGGAGAGATCTTCGAAGAAGAGGTTTTGACGCGTCTAGAATACCCAGCAAAAAGAGAAATCCCTTATTTAGCTGTTCAAGTATCTTTATGACGACGAAACAATCTTTTCAGCAGTGCAGAAAAATAAGCATATTGTATTTTACCAAAAAGCCATCTGGTAATTGCAGCTTTACGGTACCCAATGACATCTGGCTCAGACAGAGAAATGTATGTTGACGTCGCCATAAAGTGCCACCAGGATGGCATTTTGTATCGAAATAAATAGATAACAAACGAAGCAATATTGACGCCATTGGTTCTTTACGTACGTCATTTGATGTCGGTTCAGTCTGAAGCGGATATAGTAGACTATAGCGTCTTATTCTATGATTAAGTGAGAAAATACACTATAGTTTGAGTATGCAAAGCACTGATCTTGGGGATCGTAGTTTTGATACTTGTCATCACGTACCTTTCGAACCATTGTCCATTCAATAACGAAACAATTTTGCGTCGCTCAGAGACTATTATTTTTTCATCAGATGGATGGAACCTGCATTTAGAATCTATGATAAAGCAGAACGCCAACACGGAATCCCATATCAATGCATGAATCGGCGACGACCACAGCATATACGTGATATTTACAACTTGAATGCAAGTAAAATAGGTATCGTTCATTTAATTTCATTCTTCTTTTTTTTTTTTTTTCGTAGTCAGAAAACAAATTTATAGTAGAAGCCCACTGGACAGGAATCAACTGTATGTGAACTATTATCTGGAGTCGCAACATTGTTGTATATCAAGATTACGTGTAGTTTTTTGCTGTTGTAATGCCCCCTGTATTTCCGACTGTTTTTACGCTGTTACATCGCGTTTCTATTTTACTTTGGCCGGCAGTTTAGCAGCTATTGTACCGATAGCGACAAGGACTTCGAGTTGGCGCTCCTAACCCTATAGGGGCGTCCGACTCTTATAGAAAGTAATATACACAAGACTCTTGCTACAGCTGCCCTCTGTCTTTGTTATTGCACTTTGCTACATTGACGGGACCAACAGCTTTCCAGGGGTAGACAAATGCGGATAGACGCAGTCAAGATGGCCAGTAAATGTTTGTGTGACCGTTTGTTGCTGGCGGATCACAACCACCGACTAGTTCCCGTGGCCGTTACCACCGGCAACAGGGGCAGCGGCAGCCTGGATGGTAACCAGCCACTTGCCAACGCGTCACTGGCCTTCGATGAGTCAACAAGTTCTGATGACTTCGTCGTCGTGAGGCCATCGTTGTCGGCGTACGACGGGGCATCACCAACGTCAGCAAAGCCCTGCTATCATGACTAGCAGGGGCACAAGCACACTATGGCGCACAACGATAACAGCTATCATTTCGACGCTAGTTATATTGAAAATAATGTTTGATAGATCTTCCTTTTTATTGGCAGCGAAGATTCTTAAACTTTTCTTGCTAACGATGGATGATCGAGCATGAAGATGTGTGGATAGATGAATATATGCATGTATGTATGTATGTGTCGAATTTTGTGTAGAAGATGCCTCAAACTGCAAACGGGTCGGGCAGTACAGACACATCTTAGTCCCCACTATTATACAACGTACGCACATCCACACCCACCCACACAGGGCCAATACAGAATAGCGGAACTGAGTTGTTTCCGAGCAGCAAAAGTAATTCTGCCGTTAAGTCATTGGTAGCGGCATCGGAATGATCGTCATAATTTGATGAATAATCCTAAGCGCGGCCTATCATCAGTCGTTTAGCAACTCTGCGTATGTGTGTCATGTACGTAACGTGTATCATACGCATCCCATGTTCATTTTTAGATTCTACTCTACTATATTCAAACGTAAATAGAAATATACGCTGCATATAAACGCTAATATAGTGCACTAAAGGCATAAAAAATAATAGATAAATTAGGTCGTCAGATGTCTACCTGCGCATGTTAGTCGTCGTAGCAGTAGTAGTGGTTATCGTTCCCGTAAAATCGTACTTGCTTCAGCCGTTGTTAATGACATCGTGGGTTTTCTTTCAACATATTGCTGTCGCTATGGTTGTATCTGGATTAGTGAGCACACAGATAGACGGCAGACAAACCGGAGACATGCGGTAACTAGATGGTTTCTCAAATTAGTAAGTAAACATTTAAGCCATCTTACTGCACAGTATTCATACACACAGACTTTGCATACACAGTCGTTGCAACACGTCTAAATTTGATTGATTTGTTATCGATTTCTCATTGGACGTTTTAAATTATGCCGCTGTAACCACTCGAACAGTTGGCGGCGACAGCGACTCTATTGCTGCTACTGATTATTGTTATTTGCCGTCTGACGCCGTGGGAATGAAGTCTCGGAGTAGTTCCAACTTACCTGGCTATCCTCTCAAATGAAAAGTAGCTCACTGTCTTAACTGTTCGCTAGGAATGTTTTTGTGACGACTATATGAATTGATTGACCTAGCTATTTTAGTGTTATTTAGCGGTATTTCTAATAGTGACTGGTTCCCGTCAGTTCGCACTAGTAGGCCATAGACATGGGAGAGATGGACAGTATTAACTGACGGAAATGAAAAATGACAACTTACGCCATTTTCAGCGACGGTAACTTTTTTCCCTCTCTTTTTCTCTCACAGTCACGCTGTCCCTTTGAGATGTCACCGTTTGCGGTTTTTAAAACTCCATTTATTTTTTGTCAAGAGGACGTCGCAGAGAACAAATCTCGAACAATTTCTATAAATACAAAACGTATAGATTTCGTATTTATAGATACAAAAAAAAATGTTAATGACGGCTTTAGCGTTTATTATGTGCTCTGCAGGATAAACGACATCGAAATCGAAAACGCATCTACTACTACCGTACGAACATGTAACGAACGTATTTCCTTACCTGCAAGCGGCAGGAACACAAATGACACTCCCCTGACATAATAACGGTAAGTTACTGTGAGAGGGTTCAAATGAGTTCTCACCAACAGGAGAAAGAAAAAAAAAGTTGATTCAGTTCAGACTGTGGCCAAACGGATAAAAATGAAAGCTGCTTATATAAGGACGCCACTATTACTGGGCGCTATATACGGGCGGAAATACATTCGACCCAAGAAGAACAGCGAATATTTTTTACTTACTACTTAATAAGATCCGTATGTTACTATTGAACGCCGAATTTCAGGGATTACGCTTTCTTCAATGTGGCATCCTATTCAGTCATCTGTCCAAAAACTGAAACGCCAAACTCTTTCAACATCATGAGATTTTCTACGATTATGTATACAGCAACAGTGGTGATTGATGTGACCGACTACTATGACGTGCAGATACCAACCATGCTGGTGGTTCACGGAAGTTAATGAAATCCAAATAAATCCGTACTAAATGATTCAATCAATTTGACCGTTCTAACACATCCAGAACGCTAGGTCTCTCTCGCGTCACTCTGTGCGCAAACAGAACGTTGTTGAAAATTATTTTCAGGTAGCAAAGTTCTGTTCACCTGAGACCACATCAGGCCCCGCGTGCGTTCTTCCCCGTATTAGTAGTATTTTTGTACAAGTATTTAATAGTATAAAAAAATAAACAACTACCCAAAACCCAAACTAAACACAAGAGAAATGTTGGAGAAGAATTCAGATTCAGGCCATTTTCTGAACATAGTTCCTTAG
Source organism: Varroa destructor (assembly GCF_002443255.2). NCBI lineage: Eukaryota > Metazoa > Arthropoda > Arachnida > Mesostigmata > Varroidae > Varroa > Varroa destructor. Next base: position 66,592,551 of record NW_019211454.1, on the reverse strand, counting down.
GGTCTCCCTTTCTCGTTTTTATCCTAATGCTTCTTTATACAGCACCGTCATATACATTGGGGCATTTTTCATGCGCGCACGCTTTGACCTTCTTATTTCGTCCACTTCGACGTTTATTCGCGCCCTTCGTTAGCTTATAAAGAAAGCAGAAGTGGCACAGATAAAAGAAAGTCCGGAAAAAATTATTCTGCCCTGCCTACCACGTCCTTACCGTTTGCACCTTCTGCGGCCGCTTTTTCGTGTTGCCGTCAATGGCGGTAGAAGGAAAAAATGGTGGAAGAAACCTTCCCGTCCGTCAGTGGTACCTACTATCCATAAGGACACAGAAGTCGTGCGTCCGTCGCTTGGTGCACATAAGCGCCGTCGACGATGCCCAGCCATGGATGGCTTCCCTTGTCATTTAGTCGCTGTTGTCGATCTCCGCTTCGACGTCAATTACGGTACAAACAGCACAAATTTCGCTGCTTTTTTCTTCAGCATCTTCGTTACTCGTCGTCGCTGTTGTCGTCGCCGTCGTCGTTGTTGTGATTGTCCAACGACGTCGAATGGAACGGGTGGACCCGATGCCATGTGCTGCTGTTTCACATCAAGCATTGCTGATAGTGCCATATTGTTGTTGCTACCAGCGCGAGTTGCTGTACTGTGTGGGATTTATCACCAGCGTCACCACACATTACCGCCTGCACAAACTGGCGCATAGCCAGTGGCCCGCTGGACTTACGTAGGCCGTTAGCCACTGCTGAGTCAGTCAGTACGTCGCTCACACGAAGGCACGAGTCAGGTGTTTCCGCCTCGGCCGAGCCCAGGCTCGTGCTTTTTGATCCCTTCTTCTACGATTCGTTCGAAACATTATTAGCTGAGGGCCTGCAACGACAGAAGCCATCGAACAAGCGGACGCAAGCTAACTGCAGCTGGCGAACGGCGAACGGCGAAACAGCGTGTAAATGGCAGACGCAGACGCCAGATAAACTGTAACGGCACGCAGCAATAGCAGCAGTCACAGCAGCAAAGTACGGAACCAAGCCCTTGCTCAAACGTTCGCGCTAACCACAGCACAGCACAGCACAGCACAGACACAGCAGCACTTTGTGGTAACAGCACAGCAACAACGTAGCGCCAAACGAACCAACCACCTGATCCAAGATGGCGGCCGCCAGTGCAGCAGTGAAAAGGACGCGTTGCTCACGGAAAAATGGTGAGAAAACAGGACGAAGGTTCAAGCAAATAGAATGCACGACCGGACAAAAACGATATGTCTTGTTTGGAGATGCGAGCACGCTGACTATTTTCGAGCTATCGTGACCATTTCAGAGTCTTAAACATCAACAATGCATACTCCGGTATCATGCAAAGATAGCTGAAATGACAACCATATGTAGATGCAGGGAACGAATCGATCTGTGAGTCCACGGTAACGACGGAGATGACAGGAAGCGGATCTCGCATAGACAGAATGCGACCTACACATTTGGCAATTAGAAGCATGCAGCTCAATTCGATTGTTTAAGACAAGCCATCAATAACAGTCATATTATACTTCCATGTTAAATGAATACTATGCAATAATAACAGTATTAATAAAAAAGCACAATTGAGTGTCGAAGCAGAATGTACAACAGGGATATTTCTCATTTAGAAGTGACCATGACTTTTCTGATGCGTCCAAAAAAATGTAAATCGTTTTACTTTCTTCAGCCTAAAATTGTACCGCCTTACCAAAAACTTTATGGGTGGAGTCTATACCAGCCGACAATATTGGTTTTCAACAACAACAAATGTGCATGAACATAAAAACGTTCTCATTACCTAAAACACTTTTGTGTGTCAAGACGAGTGTAACGTACGAAAATGTTATCAGCGAGTAGCCGTATTCAAAAGCATAGCTAGCAACTCTCAACTACTAATAGCACAGAGTCGGACCACTTTGACGCTGGAACAATCACTGGCATATTATAAGAAACCCTACTGAGATTAGACTGGCATTTGAACCTCGTAGAAAATTCATTTCATGTTTCATGTTAAGGGATTCTGTCCCGTGCTGATTGCCCTGGATGTACATACCATTTTTCAAAGGATGCTTCGGTGCGGCGTGTGTTGTGTCGATGATTTTTCTAGTCGAGTGAAGGAGCATAATCCAGGGCAGTACGAAATCACTTTTTTAAATCCAAAACGAGACCGCAGCGTTTGCGATGCGTGCGGTAGGACACTTATCCAAAGTGGCGTACGCAGGAGGCCGTCATATCCGACGATGACAATAATAAAAGAATGACGTTGCCAATGGCTTCTTTTTAACAATAAACTGTGCCAATCAACATGAACTTAACAAATAACAAGCAACAAACGAATACGCAATATTTTGGCGATAAAAATCCACGAGAACAGCTGACGAAACTGGGGTCTTGGGAATCCGATCCGATCGACTTTAACTCGTGTGAATACAACGATGAGAAGGCAATGATTGAAGTAAAATCCTGGCGACACTGGTTAGAGGCGTAACGAACAGATAGCACGTAAGCACACACTTTAAACGCGTCAGGATTGCTGTCTACTCTTGTAAGACTCCACATGTTCTATTTAACCTTACCATCTATTCCAACCTTTCCGTTGAAAGCGTTGTGGAACCGCTGCCGCAGAACGCCAAATATACAACCATATTCAATTATAACAATAGAAGATGTTCTATTTTCCTCGAGTTAATGTTGATCTGAGACTTACAATACATATGGGGTTTAAGAGTTGCTCACGCAATTTTACGGAGTAGCTCCATTAATCAAGAAAGCACCGTTTGTAAGGCAGTGGACCCGCTAGCCCGTTTAAGACTAACTGTATCAATCTCGTTCGGGTTAACAGTGGGGTTTTTCTCATTCGCATTATTCACAAATTCGAAAATAGGTCGTCTTCGGCTATTGAGTCATCGTCCCTTGTGTGTGTGTGATGTCGTTTCGATGGAAGCTAATGGGCAGGCAGACATAAGATGTGCCTGGAACGAAGTCTATTTAGGCGACGTGATACCTGCTGAGGATCGATCGTCGGTCGACTGAAATTCGTCGCTCGATAAATCTTCCTCCATCTGCCGCATTATACTCACACGAGGACATCAGACGCTAACAGATTACGGCCACTTTTTAGGTTGACAGGCACTCCCTGTTGCGCATTTTACCTACCGGAGAGACAAACAGAAAGGCGGGCTCAGAACCACTGTGCCGCATGGTAGACATCGCTTACCGATGCAATTGTGAATCCCTTGCTCCGATACTACCTGTACTCGATTCTTTACGGCGCATCTATGCGCGCAATGTTTGCACAGCTGATTTCGCACATTCTAATGTCTGTTTGCCTTTCGTTGTCTCTATTCTGACCTCATTGTAGTCTTTGCGTTTTTTCTTCCTGTCACTGGCCACCTTCATTCGAGGCTCCTGGGGCTGGTATTCTCCATTTCAGACGACCGAGAACGATGTCCCTCTGTGTTTACGTTGGTATGGCAACATAGGCAAGTTTTGTAGTAGAACAACGCCGGACAACGCTTAGAGCTACTACTGCGGCTGATAGAAGTTTCAACAGCAGTCGAAGTAGTGCTGTGATAGTCAAAAAAAAAAAAAAGAGAAAAGAAAAAGAAAGAACGACACACACGTACACAGCATAAACAGGTTGTTAGTCGTCCTGCAGACTAGTTAGTCGACGACCGTCCACTAGCATTTAGGCACGAGCGGTGAAGGCACACAAAATGAAGCTCGAATGCCTTCACGACACGGAGCTGTCTCTTCGATTGTACGCTTTATAACCAGTTCTCTATTGCTGTTTGTCGTTAGCTGTACAAACTCGCTTGCTATAATCGACGCTGTCTTCTATCTCCGACGTATATCTGGTGTTGCTACACAGCAGCTCCAGCGAGCGCTGGGGAGGCTCGGCTAACTCACGGCGCGGTGGCTGGATGTGCCGCTGGCTGCTAAAGCGGCGGCACCGACGAGCGCCATTCGACCGATGACAGCGGAGCCCTCGTGAATGGGAAAGGGACAGTGACTATAATGAGAGAAGGAACGAGGACGACAAAACGCCGACGGCGGCGGTGGCAGTCGCAGCAGAATTGTACGCGTAGCAGTGGCAGTAGTGCAAATAGCTATTGTTAGTGCGACTAAGACGGCAATTGCTGATGGCCGCTGCCGTCATCGTTGTAGGACCAGCAGCAGTAATGGCGGTGGTGGCGGCAATAGTCCTGCTGCTACAGGCTACCGGCCAGGCTTCAGTGGTAGCGCTCACTGGTGGAGGCAACCTTAGCAGTAGACATTGCTGAATGGATAAATTGTGCTGAGTAATAGAGTATTAGTGAGGGACAGCATTGGTCTCAGTACCATGAATGGGTACGTGTGGCAATGTAAGAATGCTACCAGTATTTATAATTGTGGTGTGGACACCAGCACAGACAACGACGTCAATCAAAGATTCTCGGAGCTTGTATCTATCTATCTATCTATTACATAGGAGAGGCAACGTTCTAAGCAAGCCCACACAGTGGCAAGCAGCTCATTAAAGAGAAATGCCAGTAAGGCATGCGTTGCCATAGACACATTGCACGAACAGGGCGAAGGGACAAAGAGGACAAACAGCGTGAATACGGCCAACAGTGAGTTATCGTGCTATATAGAAAAGGAAGTACTCAGTCAACGTTGCTACAATACCATGGCCACGGCTTGTAGCAGCCGTACGCTGCTGGTGATAGTAGTGATAAAAGCTAGTTAGCTTGCTGCATCTAGAACGTATAATCCACATAGATTTGGAGTTACAGTCATTTACAGTGAGAAAGAAGCCGTTATACTGTCGAATGCATTGAGATGGACACCGAGCAAGGGTTCCATGGACGAGTCGTCGGACAACCTACGCGGCTGCTTGTTTGCTTTTTACTGTTAAGCAGCTGAGGTTTCTCAGTGCAAACTACATGATCCATGGCTTAGTACCCTAAGAACCCGACAAACAGATCACCAAGCTGCAATACTCGTGCTTAAATCCGGCTCAGTTAAGCCAGCTAACTTAAAGGCTGGCCGTTTCCGCGAGGTAATACCTAACGCTAGAGAACGTCGCTCATTAGATATCATTATTCTGGAAGAATAACTTCTCTTACGCAATTAACGGTCCGTGAAGCAGATAGGAAAGCAGCGTTAGGGATATTCAAGCATGGTCTCCGACTATGAACGTGCCAGATTTTGTATAGTGCATTTATCTATTGATAAGTAGATATGATTGAGATCTGTACGAATCCTTGTTCACAATAGACAAGCCTAAAAAGTGCAGTTTACATTGCTTCTATATGTCGATGTTTTAAAGACATACACGGCAGAGTTCTCTAAATATAGTGCCTCGATCATTAGATAGTCTTAATCATTCCCTGGATAGGCCTATACGTAGTAGCTGACATATTCGGTGAATATAAAAGAAGAGCTAAGCAGAATCCGATTATTAATTAAATCAATTCTCAATCAGTAAATTCGATTAATTAAATCAATTTCGAAGATTACTTTTTTGTATTCGCCGATATGTACATTCTCATGGACGTCACTAAAAGAGCTCACTAACATTTCCATGTTAGCTTTTCTGCCAAATTTACCACGGCAGGATTAACATTGGTCCATTAACTTTGTTATTGTGTCGAGCAAAAAGATTTCGAGGTTACTCCAGCCTTGGAATTACGTCGAATACGCCTTGTGGCCTACGCTTGGCGTCATCGGTAAGTAATCACACAACTAATTTACCTCATGACGATAGAGAGTCGGTCTTCAACCGTAATTTCAGCCACGTTCATAGTTCAAATCCCCGACATTTATAGGACGTATGTGTATTAAGTCGGCCTACTGAAAAACAAAGACTATTGTGGAACAGACAGGCGTCATTTGTGAGAATACATGTGCTAAAAAGGTTTCACATAAATATATAGGCTGGCTAATAAAAGACACGGCTGGATATAATAAATCATTTACCACACCCTATTTTTACAGATCGTCCTAGATGAATCCTTCTTTCCATCTATTCTATTCATCTTAAGCGTTCAGAGCACCTTCATCCCATCGACGATTCCGTTGGTTTGTTTCTATAAAATTTACTCAGACCAACAAACCAATCGAGAGTTGAGCTATCTGTATTTTTAAGATTTTCATCAGGTGAGTTTAAGGCCGCATACCGACCTTCTAAGTCCTAATCTCTACACCATTGTTCGTCTTTTGCGCTGGTTTTAACGAGTGAATGAGCTATCATGAAAGCGTTAGCCTTTGTCCTAGACTTCAATGAGGGGTAGTTTGCTGACTCAAAACTTTTTTAAGTACCGTCATCATCGATTTTATTTTTGAGACTGTTACTTTGATAATGTCGCCGTTGCTGTTACGCTTCAATTTGATTTCTCACTTCTTTTGCCATTCCGTTTATTGCTCTATTATACTGTTCGTCATTGGCATTGTTGTCTCTAATATTGTTCATTTAATTTTTGCTGTTATTTCCGAACGATGCTGAAAAATCGTTCCACGCCAGAAAAGTACCGGTAACGTTTGTTGTCTCCTTTCAATTTTCCTCTGTTTGTTATTGTAGGTCGTAGTTATTTAGTAGCTTTGGGCGTGCCGCCCGCCCTTCAGTCATATGACTTCCTAATGAATCTCTTCCAAACTGGCACTCTCTCTGGGGGCTCAAGGATTAAAGGTGGGGCTAGTCATAAAAGGGTAACGGCCGCTGGGAGCTCGTTCAACATCAGCAACAGTGTAACTGTTACGATAATATGAAAAGGAACATAAGAACAGAAAAGGGTTGGCAGGAGAACTAGCGGCAGCAGCAAGTCAAGCGGCGTTGACCGTCCAGCGCATGCTGATCAATAGATACCATTGAACGAAGACGTCTTCTTCCTCACGCTGCCATCCCCTAAACATTGTTCTACAGCTGTTCATCTGCTGTGTCAGCACCTTAACTTACCATCTTGTCTCCATCTCGTTCGTTCAACTGGGAAACTGTTATCCAATAGTCTGACAGACACGCCGCCGACAATTGGGTCGAAGCATACACGAGATGACGGACGCCCTACAACGGTACGAATCGACGAATGGGAAAACAGTAGATGAGCAAGCGAGGCTGCAAGAGGGAAAGTACCGACATTGAACGGGGTTAAGCAGAAGCGAACTGACGAAAGAATAAATTGAATTGCAGAAAAAAGTTAAGGAGACAAAAGAGGAGCGATGCAAAAGGTTGTGGAACAACACTCAAGCGAAATCAGCAGAACGTCTAACGCTTATCGTTGAGGCCGGTTACAGTGGCTGTCGGAGCAACGTGTCCACAGATGGGACGTGACTCTGAATCCGTATATACCTGTCAAAAGCAGCAAGAACCATGTGGCGCAGATGTAGTGTGATCTGATCTTTTTATTTAGTAGCAGTCTTCCAGCTGAGTTCTGCTCACTGCGTGCGTCTGATAAATCTGCGATTGTATCCTGAGGCACACCAATTAGCCCTGGCGTCAAGAAACGATAACACTGCTATGATATGATAAAACATGAAGCTGGTGAGGGGTGGATAGAAATTAGTACCTATGGAATAGATCTACGAACGGTTTGCTCAGCTAATTTGTTGGTGCGTGGAGCATCGATTTCCGTAATTTTTATTTTGTTTTTATTTTTTTGCTTCATTGCTATTATAGGTCATTTACTTATGCTAACAAGGTCCAGAGCGTTTCGTTTGGAGGGATACGTAGAGCGTAAAAGGGGCAATTTATAAACAAGGAGGTTATTCTAAATCGATAAAAAAGCCTCAGCGCGAATGGCAGTCACCAGATATTTATTACATCAAATAGACATAATACCTTACAACAATATGCACCTGAATCTATTGTGTTCAATTGAACTGTTTGGATGATAATTGAAGACTGAAAAACCAACGCCTCAAGTAGAGAAAAGTTGCCTATATTTGAGTTGAAATTGAAAAGTAACTATGAAGATAAATATAATATTTAGAACGATTACGGCAGCAATCCAAATGAATACAAAATATTAAAAAAAAAGTGACGTTACCTTTAGGATGTATCAAGTCAGAAGCCGGACTGAACGAAAGAGAGAGAGAGAGAGAGAGAGAGAGAGAAGTAACTGTTCTTATGTGGTCGTGTGTAGATGAATACTTGCACTGTTCATACCAAGGTACCACGCTTCGGTATTTTGAATTAGGATGATATGAAGTTGATTAAAATGTATCGAAGCTCCAGCAAAACGATGAGAAATTATTGAAGAAGTTATTATTGAAGAAAAGAGTATTATTGCATCCGTACTTCAACATGCTGATACGAGGCACCACTCACGTGTCGTGGAAAATTCATAGTTATGGCTTCGCTTCCATGTTAATTCAAATCTACTGGGAACATTGTGGAAAGAAAGAACTTAAGGGAAAGACACTCATAAAATGGTGGAGGCTTCGAAAGCGTTACTTCGACTCGGTAGCCTGACAATTTGAGGTGACTCATACCAGCGAAAAGGAAGGCTACAGTTCCAAGAGAACAATTCTGTACGATCAGCCTTACACTCTAAAGTTCTGTAGTTCCTATCTTACCAGACTCAGTTTATTTAATAAATTTCCGACTCTTGATCTCGGTAAACCTGAACGGAATGTTACTTACAATGTTTAAAAATATATGGCCTAGAAATGGATTTATTTATTCACACAAACTGTGTAATATTTGTGTCTCGTTATAGACACGTATGGATTAATATCTACACTGTAAAAAGCTGAACGAAGACGTTTCTGGCGAAAACGTAAAACAACAGCCCGTGCTAGCCGTTGTCTGTTTACAGGAATAACTTGATGTTATGCGAATTTATGTAAGTAATTGTTTTGGAGCTTGTTGTCACAATTACTGAGATTGAAAAGATCATTTCGAAAGCAATTAGCAGCTGAGTAAAACGAAGTAATGATGTCTCATAGAATAGAGCCGTTGTGTCTAAGGCTGACGCAGTCGCTCTACGGCATCGATTTTCCCTGGAAGAGCTAACTGCTGCTCTTGTTCAGTGGACGTAATTTAGACGCCAGCACAAGCATACCTATTTTCTGTTGATCGGATATACTTATACTCAGCGTAAGGAAGGCTAAGGCCATTAGGCGTTCTTCTATTGCCTGCACGCGATTGTAACCTGAAAGAAACTTCGTCATCTATTGAAATTGTGCCTTTCCAGGTAACTGCATATCTGTTCCAGTCAGAAGAATAAAAATGATAGTAATTTATCATAATTAACTAAATACAAATATGTATGAGGCATGAGTGCACGCATAGCTATTATAAACCTGTCGTATCAACGTACTGCCATTAAGCTAACCTACGTTTAGGTAAGATTTTATTAGTATATAAGTCCGTCGACCGGGGACCGTCGACAACGCAATGCACCCCCTTACGCTTCTATACGGCAAAGTAACGAGCATTACGGGTAATGTTTGAACTTTATCTGTTAAAAGCAAAACAGAGGGCGTAAGCGTTTGTATTCGACTTGTAGGAACACGGACGTTTATTAATGGTAGTCACGTTAAATTAATGCCAGACATCGCGGTTAATAGGGATGAATGAAAGAGGTAATTATTTGTCGTCCGCGTCTCACAACAATTCGCATACCTTGTTGCTATTGTTGCTAGTGCAAATGCTCAACATGCGCAAGATACATGCGACACGGATTGCTTCCTTTAGCTAGTTGAATATGATGTTGATACAACGGTTACAATCCAGCCCACTAAGCGATGCTATAAATGATCAGCATGAAGGCTTCGGAAAGCTCATATACGCGCTCTATCACAATACATATACTATAAAAGCCATTTGTTTTATTGAAAACACAATTCATGTAATTTTTTTAAAAATTAAAAAAGCGCACTGAATTTTAATGGGTTTGTTGAAAAGTGGTCCTTACACTATTGTGCTCACTTCAGGCGCACACGTTATATTAGTGGCATTAGCATTTTAATAGAATAATTCCTGTAAGCTTTTGTAAATGTTTATTTTGCCCTCATAGGTAAGAAGCAAAACAAGATGACGTACTTTCGAAACAAATTCGTCGAGCTGAATTCCTATTTACATTAGAATAAGGAATAGAAATAAGGCAAATTTAGGTAAAGTAGAAATAAATAAAATTAAAATTTTTTGAACTTAACTGAAATCCATCGTTTTCGAAATTTCATCAAAAGGACGGATCCCAGCTTTGCTCTCCCAAACCCAGGTTAGGGGAAATCGTTCTCAAATTCACCGAAACACAAGACGATGTTTAGTTATTATGTGGAGAATAGCTCTTCTTTGCCTATATGCAAGTGCTCTACTTCTGAACATTCTTCTATATATGTCAGCACAAATTCCTGAGCTATCGGAATTTATGGCTTTACTAGAAGCAATTGGCAAGATCCTTTCTAATCGCTCGTGGACAGATTCGTTATTGTATGACTATACAGTAATTAAATTGGCAAAAGGGTGGCGGCGTCACGAGTTTACAAACGTTTTGCCTCTAAGTAAGCAGAAGGTTCTAGGTGTATTCAAAAAGAAATATGAGGTGGGTTATTATGAAACCTTGTATTAGGACGAATATCTATAAAAGTCTAGGACAGAATATTTTTATAACTAGCAACCATCTTACGGGTTTATTGTGCGTGATATGATAAGCTAAGTTTAGAAAGTCGATAAATCTAAAATCTGCCCTTCTGGCAGCATATAAATATTGGGTCATCTTGTAATAGTTTTTGACAAACCATGAATCGGTAAATTATATATAACGCATGGACATGATTGACACTGTACGATGCGTAAAACCTCAACACGAAGTGATCAGTATTTAATTAGCAGTGTATTGTCACAAATGCGCATTTCTAGCGAAACTCGTGCGTCTTGTTTATCGCTTAACGTAAATTTCTATTTCTAGATCTGGCTATTCTGCGCTCCTACATCGGGCCAGTTCTAGAATCCCCGGAGCCTTACAATAGGCTCCAGAGGTTCTCTACTGACATCACACCATGACGACTACTAGTTTCGAACAAAGGAAACAAAATTACTGTATGATGGTACGTCAATTACAGGGCGGACCACCCACAATGATCATACATTCGAAAAATTTCATTACAATTCAGCAAGTTATTGTTGTTTACACAGATAGCTTCCTGTACCAATGACGCAACGTCTCAAAGTTTTAAATGTTATAGGGAGTTTTTGCCCTCAAAACAAGACATCATCTTTCGTTCCCCATTCAATCTACCGCCGCTGCTGCTTCCGACATGAGCTGTGCAGGTAGCTCCTCGCGTACAATAACAACAGCGGCAGGACCACCACAACAGCGTAAGCACTTACGCCGATGCGCGTCTGTGCTTACAACAAAATAGCAATCTAGCAACGGCCGAATACCGCTGGTGCTACTGCTGCACGTGAAGCGACGGATACGCAAGAGCCTGGCGCTGCCTGCATAGCTTCTTGCCTGTAAGAATGTGTGCTTCGACTCGCCACGTTCTGGGATATCTTAGAAAAGCAATTGGGAAGTACGGAAAAATCATCGGACTGTAAGAAAAATATGCGGGGACGGTGGAGAGTAGAGGGAAAGGTACGTAGGTACCTTTACAGTTGCTCTTATAACTCCCTCTGCCACTGCAAACTACAGCTGTGTCTGGCAGCGTCGGTGTATTAGCCTGTGCGCTAGTGTTATACAGATGGTTGCTGAAACTGCTCGTGATGCTCCTCGAATGCAAATTCGGTCCTGAGCTATTCCTGCGGCTGACGCCAAGCTGGAAACATCTCCGAAGACACAGTGGAATTGCGCAGCGGAAGAATTGTAGCCGAACTGAATAGAATGAGGAGACGCTATTAGAAGATAAATAGGATAGATTAGGGACGACGAGTTTCATGTGCAGGGAATGGGGATCATAAAGCGAAGGTGGCTAAAGGACTCCGAACGATAAAGGTTCAGGAATGCGGTAACAGGGCATCGAACAAATCGGTGATATCAGGGGACGAAACGAGAGACGGCAGCGGCGACGATAACGATGCTCATAAGGATAACGGGGAAAGACAATAAGAAGAAAAACCGACGCTAAAGCGTTCAAGATCTGAAATAACCTCTCATCGTATTGGAACAATAGGCCAGCCGGTCTCGACTCTGAGATCTGCTGTCAGTATAGAATACATTTAAAAGGACGGTTCATCATTAAGAATAGATTAGGAAGCAGTTCCTTTTCTTGATAGTATTGTAAATGTGCGTAGTCCACTGTGTGTGATGTTGAGAATAATTTAACAAGTATGATGCTGAAGACTATATGAGATAGGCCTTGACAACAGGTCTCAGACTAATTTCAGGAAAGCATACGAATCGAATTTTCGAAACAGTATACTTCTGCTATACTACCATAAGAATCGCTGCCACATGAATGTCGCATAAAAAGCCACAAGTGGGAAAAAAGCATTTGTAATATACGGCCACAAGAAGTGATTCGTTGCCAGTCAGGAAACACAGAATATGAAACATAAAATGGTCCTTTTAATACACAACGTGGACATTGGTGATGAGCAGTAAACGCCGGCCTCTTAAACGTTTATTCTGCTTTGCGTTATCTGAAAGGGCTACCGGTAAGTTTATGAAAAGGTCCCGTATCGAACACAGCACACGCTTGTCTGGCAAGCACGTAGACGCGCATTTTGTCATTGACGTCTGAACATCGGAAGGGATTCAAAGTAAATGCATATACGTGAAAGCACTAATGCCTCTAATAAACACGCCATTTGCAACCCGAATATTTACCAGAACGTGCCTGTAACTTAGTGACAAAGCTGTCAGTGAAGTTCCTAAATTCGAGCTTTGCATAGGGAGAGTATAGTCAGAGAAGCGCACTAAGGGATTCGGTTGCCTATCAAGCTAACGAAGTAGGGAAGTTCTACCGACTAAAAGTTTAATTTTAATTTAGAAGTGAAACATTCCTTACAGAACACCGCCGGTGGACACTTCTGCAAACTGGTCTGCTGTATACCCATGAGAGTTGATTGTCCCTTTCTAGAACACACACTGCTTTTACGTGCATCTATTTCTTCAAAAATCTGGGGTCGTTCTTGTGGAATGAGCCAGCCTTAGAAATTAAGCCCAGTTTCATAGGTTCCTGTTGCTCGCAGCGGACTCGGATACTAACTAGTCAGATCTACGTCTGTCGACCGGAACTGCAATAATAAATCTCTGATGAAGCTACAAATAAAAGCCAATAGTACTCAAATTTGCTATTTTTTTGCTAATTTAGCCGTGATAAATGTCAGTGTTCTTTACCCGGTTGGTGTACGTCAAATTTTGCCAAAGGCAAGGGAAGTTTGAACGTAAAGCTATCCGTGTTTCGAACAAATCCGAGGCAATCCGTACTTTAAGTTTTCCTTTGCAAGTGCAGCGCTAATATATCAATAACTTTTATTTCTAACCTAATCAGCGAAATTGGACATCAGATTTATTAAAAACACGACATTCATCCATTCGATACGACAGGTGTACTCTGAAAAATCTAAAACATGATTTTGCATTTCCCAGCAAAACAAAACAGATTCCAAATTTATCTAAGATCTTTTTTTTTTTCAAATTAGGCATCTATAATTAACGATCATATATATCGTAGCTCAATTTGGGGTGATATCATAATATTTTTGAGATGATTCAAAAGCTTGATTTTTATATACAAATACGTTGCGCGCGATACGGCTATGACTGCTCTTTGACGCAATTTTCAATCAGAATATCCAAGCGAATGAGTCATTTGCTTTCTCTATAATTTATGAGGTATGACTGTCAATTTGAACAACATAGGTCGGATAGTGAGACTAATTTTATAAGGCTTAATAAAACGCAAAACAACGTCACTAAGTACTGGTGTTTTGTTAGGCGCCCAACTATACTACCGTGTAAAGAAGCTGCCAATTAAAATTAACAGCCAAAAAAGGACATCATATCTTTAGCAGCGCTCTCAAACATTATCTATAATCGTTTGTGAATAACTAGTCACAGTTGAATGATTTCAATGATCACAGTTCAGCAGTCAAATCACTTCACAAGACCACTTCAATGTGAATCAGTGATGACTCTTCGATGCCTATCAACTATCCAGTAGAAGCACTAGTTACTAGCCTACTTTGCAAACAATGTTGGTCTATGTTACGCATCGTCACGGATCTCTGTAGCGAAAAGAGGTTTGAAAAAAATAGCGCAGGGTTAAATCTAGCTCATATCTGATAAATAGATTGAATCGGTTTTATCCGCTGCATAATTTTCGACGCCATGCCTCAATCTTCTACAATATACACGGCATACACCTTGCATTGTTTCTTTCTTTTTGTAAACCAGACGGCTGTGATTGAGGAGAGAGGTGGAAACGCAATCTGCTGTCCTTCTTGATCGTAGTGGAATGAATATTACCATCTCGCGCGCATTTCTCGATAATCGATGAGGAAAAAGATAATCCAGAGAAGAATATAAAATTCATGAAGAAATCAGTAGGGACTAATTAGTATGTTTTGGCGGGTAAAGTCACGTGACTTTTCCCATTGCTGAGCGATGAAAAACATGCAAGTGAAAGCGGGAAAGGTCTGAATCACTTTGACGACAGAATCCACCGACAGGAGATGGTTAGAATGGAAGGGCATATGTAGAGAAAAATTAAGGTCATAGGTAAAGCCGTAGACTTAAGCTGCATTATGTTGATAATGCTATATTCCCTTTCATAATCACCCGAATGCTTGATAGGGATCCGAATGCTATTAGAACACAAGACAGAATAAAAGGAACTATTTAAACATGCTAGGACATACAAAAAGAAAGTCACAGTGAGTTCTATACTATATACCAATCAAACATAGCTTCTAAGATATATTCACATTTAACTATATATATATATATATATATACATATATATATATATATATATATATGTACTATACTATATATGTATTGAATTACTAGACTGAAGTAAATATAGTAGTAAAAATACCAGTAACAATCGAGGCAATCAAGGGGTGAATTATGAATAATTGTATCGTATATATAATTAATCGTAGGTGACGCAAATGTCTATTATAAAGTTTATATACTTAACGAAATGATTATAGGTTCAATAAGTATAATCTTTGATAATTAAAATACCTAAACGTGGCCATACGTGTGCCATGTTTTCCAATAATCCACCTACTTTGTAAAGACTAATAGTTGATGCAAAACATTTTCTAATAGCGTGAACATCCAACGCGTGAAAGATCGTTTATCTTGTTTTTCCCAAAAATATTTTTTGGGCAGTCTGATCAAAGAAAACTAGCGAACTGATTAAAGCAACACGGGAAAATTACTAAGACAAAATAATGGTGTGGCGTAGCGTAGTAAAGTAACGTTATGATTTTGTCGATGCAGTGGATTAACCGAAACAGAGTGATAAGTGAGTCGCAGTGAGGAAGCTGCAATGAAGTAACAGCAACGGTAGCCGTAATAAGCGGAGTACAATAGGATGATAAAAAGATAAAAAAAAATAATAATTGCATAGTGACAAGGCTAGATGTTTTGCAGCATAGGTCATCAAAGTTTTAAATATCGTTCTTTACTTATATGCTGTTATATTCCAGTTCACATGCATTTAATTCCGTGCCTGTTTATAACAACCTCCGAATAGCCTCAGCGAAATTTAGTGTAAAAGTGGGTACAACAATTTGGCCATTTGAACAAAAACTACATCCCACTATCATAGAGGCAGCGTTGACAAACAGAAAATACAGGAGAAAAAGATATCTCTTATCTCGGCTTGGCTAACAGTAATTATACCATACATAATTTAAAATTGTCAAATGACGAACTTTGAATTGAAGTTCGCTTGTCACCGAGAAATGCATTTATTTTTGCACAGATTTTATGGATAAATACTGTGTGTTATATTTGCGTCATGTCTATTTCTTCCAATTAGGCAAGACCAATTTGCATCCGTACAAATAATTTTTCCGCTTCGAATTTTTGACCAAAAACCTTTTTACATTTTCGAGATGAATCACAACAGGCACAATTTCGAATTTTAGGTATGGGAGATTTGATAAAGTATCACAATTACATAATGGAAATAGTCGTAAATTGTAACAAAGTAGCATTTAGGTAATTAGATATTAACTGAATCTTGGATAACAAAACACAAACGTCTCTTAAATGAAAAGCTAATCCCAATCAGCGTCTAGTCACCGGTTTAAGAAGCTAGCAACCCAAAAGCGTTACACGAGAGACTGCACATCAAAACCTTTCTCAGTTAGAAAATTTTCAAAAAACGTACATTCCAGGCATCCAGTTCCTTGTGTCAGTTCATTTAGAAGACCAGATGAGTGCCTTGACTGCGCCAAATACTTTAAATTCAGACGGAGTCCTCTACGACGATAAACAACCAATTATCGTTTCTTAAGACAAACCCAATTATATAGGATCCTGTTATTACTAGCTGCAGCTGCCCACAAACATAAGGTAACGAAATCCCAATAAAAACAGTTGCAAAATGTACAATTAGCTAAAAGCCATGTTCCAGAAGTTCAGGCACTGCAAAAGTAAAGAAATTACCAATCGGTAGAGTTTCAAAAGCATCATCAATAAAGAACCGCAGAAAAGTACTTTTTTCGTTTTTATATTGTAGATCAATTTTTCTTGCTGTTTACTTGAAACTGAAACTATGCAAGAACATTAATAACGATGGAGAAAAAACTGCATAAAAAGACAACATAAAAAGAGAACACCTTCGACGCATTTGAACTATTGTATGTTCAAGGAAGTATAAGAGGCTTTTCTAGCTAAGCGGCTTTAAAACTACGTACCTCATTTGAAGGCTAAGGTTTGTAGACTTGGTAGTAGTAGATGTACATCGTCGGAATGCCTTTACCCAGACGTAAGATAAAACGCCTTAAAGATAAATAAAAAAAAAACAGTTTCTGCAAAAATTCACTCTGTATTAAAATGTTGTCACGATAGAGGCACACATGCTATTTAGGCCATTGTGCTGTCTACAATCGAGATGCCCTATCGGAAGAAACGGCCTAAGACGGTTCCGCCGTCTTCGTTCCGGAAATTTTCATGAGAAAGATGCTCCTCGTAGTGATCAACCAATTATTCAAAATGAGAGGATGAAATTCTAGCAAAGCTGAAGACCGACATATGAACAGTCATCGCATCGCGTCGCATAAAAGAGTAAACATCTGTCACCAAACAGTTTTAAACCGTTTGAAGAAAGCTGGTTGAAAAAAGAGTCTCGATTTTTGGGTGCCATACGAATCGACGCAAGTGAATTTACTCAATCGCATTCACATCTGTGAAACTCTGAAACGAAATCGAGCTATTTCTAAAGCAGTTGATACCGGCTGATGAAAACTAAATCATATACGACAATGATGCGCGAAAAGTTATCATGGTCAAAGCCCGAAGAGGCTCCATAATCTGTGGCAAAGCTCGGATGGTCGCCTAAGAAGGTTATATATGATATGGAATTGGGGAAAAATCGTGTATTATGAGCTGCTGCCACCTGGCAGAACGATTGACTAGGATCTCTATTCTCAACAACTAACAAGGCTACAACGAACGACTGAAAAAAATCGAGAAAAATTAGTGAGCACAGAGAACATCGTCTTCCACCATACGTCACCTTCCACTATGCCAGATCACATACACATTTAGCTGCCTGGAAAAGATTGAGAGAACTTAGATAAAAAAATTTTCCCGCCGCATAGCCTAGATTTTACATCATCCGCAGGTATCTCAGAACTTCCTTAACATGGTTTAAATGGACACATGCAAAGATCACTTGCCATGATTTTTCGTCCATAAACAACAGAAGTGCTACAGTAACAGGATTGTAATGTAGCCAGAAAAAAGCTATTGTTAAAAAGTAAGGCTGTTTTGAAATGTAAAAAATATTACTTTAATTTTTACTTAAATTGCACTTTTTCGACTATCCAGTGTTATATTAACAGGTTAGGTTTTATTGTAGCCTAACTACAGTCTCGCTATAAATCATTAGCAACCTTTGTTTGCTGGGCCGCCGGCAAGAGCAACGCATTATTAATCTAACAGCAAGCTAGTTACCGTTTTAAAATAAAAAGACAACTGTTTCTGATAAGTGACTGTCGCGTGATTGGTCAGCTATCCTGTATGCTATACAGGATAGCCTTCGGGAATGCACGAATCCGTCCATCCCCATAACTTATGACTGGGATCAACTTAAAGTCAACTCAGTTTTTAAGCGTATCGAACAGTGTCGCGTAACTTGTATTTTGCACATAGGTACTGTATCTTGAACGACTGGAAAAACTGTGACACACTTTAAATGAGAAAAGTAGTGTCTTACTTCTCCTATAAAGCACCTACGTCATTTAAACACTGCGGCTTGTTATCAAGCTGTATATGCTATCGAGCAGTTCCACAAGTGCCTACAGGAGATCGCTGCAACAGCACTTGCGTATTAA
Organism: Varroa destructor; assembly: GCF_002443255.2. Classification (NCBI taxonomy): domain Eukaryota; kingdom Metazoa; phylum Arthropoda; class Arachnida; order Mesostigmata; family Varroidae; genus Varroa; species Varroa destructor. The sequence continues at coordinate 66,574,095 of NW_019211454.1, read as the reverse complement.
AGGTATACCGTCTAAAAGTAAAATGAAAATTCAATGTTAGCAAGTTCTGCTAGTATTCACTACAAGTGTTGCAGAAGTTGTTTTGTAGAAGTTCTAGGGTATACCCAAGCAGACGCTTGGGAAACTAGTGATGCAAACCTGGACAGCGAATACTTCAAACAACAGTGGATTCGATATTCGAAAAAAACACATCTGGAAGTAGAAGGAAAAGAATTGTTCACTTCGCAAATACGGTAAACCCGCTACACAACAGGTATAATAGCCAATATGAAGCCAATATATAGCCAAAAGAAAAGCTTTTAATTGGTCTTTCCTAACACCTTGGAAGTGTAGGCTCAGAACAGGTCGAAAAAACAATTCCCTTTCAAGAATAATACGTTGAGCTTATAAAAAAAATAGCTCGCTTTATTCACAGTACTAAGCTTCTTAGTATCGTCCTGTGGTCAAAAGTTAGCGACATTTATGGCACTGCTTACGAAAATCAGTGACAAACAGTAACCAACGAGTGAATTAGAAGAGGTCAATTTCAGTTTCACATAATCATATGCAATCGATAATTAGTAAACTTTAAAAAAGGGTTCGAATAACTTATAATAGTTAATCAACGTGCACTGCAAGCATAGTTGATATATTCCAAAACCTAGTACGCGACACGAAAAGTAAAAGCTCCTTCACAAATGCTTTGCCATGAATGGAGTTTTCTTGAAAGTCACTTGGGTTGTAATTCAAACATATCCCTATAGTCATACGTTGACAACATTTTTACTAATCTTAAAGATGGATAAAATAATCTATTGACGAGAATCTACCGAAATCTATGACGTGCTTTTAGTAGACATCCGCAAAGTAGACTAAATGACGATCATGTAATAGTGATCGTCCGTATGGAACTTCCTGTCATGACACGTCCTTATTCGGACACCGTTTACTCGAATATCTTGGCGAAACCGAGTATTCTTTTCGCTAATGCTGTACTAGTTTTGCTTTGACATCACTGGTTGCTCGCTGGATCCTCTGAGCGCGCACGCGCCTAGCATATCCTACTTATAATAGGCAAGCATATAATTATTTGTCCTACTTCGCGCATAGGTAATGCAATCATTGAGGCCAATATATTAATTAAAGTTAGGCTACAACGTTGTCATACTCTGTGGTCAAAATCGAACACAGTACGACTTTAATTATATTTGCTTGTTTATATAACTTTTTGAGAGCATGATAAAACTATAAGTCTTCGATACAAGTATGCCCATTATTAGGACAGCATGTCCACTGCATTGGACATTCTGTCCTGATGTTGTTTCATGGAGAAACAGCTTCCTTCTGATTGGTTCTTGCCTCATTGCAACGGTTCAGTTGATAGATGCTAATTTTTAAGGCATACAGTAAAAAGTTTTGAGAGCCTTTAACCATTTAGGAATACTATTGTCGCTTCTGCTGCAAGTATTTGCTTATGATCAAATCTTATAGCAAGTTTTCAATGTTGAAACAAAGGATGACGACTTCAGATAGGTCAAGCGTTCAGAACATTTACAAGCATATTAGAGTGTGTCCACAGACACAACATAGAACTGTCATCTGTACTTTTCTAGAGATGTATTTGCTGGAGACGCATATAAAAGCGTACCTTCGGCACCCATCCTTGTTGACAGATATAGGAGCATGCAAGGGTGTTGGTCACACCGATCCATGCGCCTTGAACCTTGCATATATCGTTTAGCTGCGTTTGCACTTAAACATCTACATATAATTAAATATAATGTGTGCTGCACAGACCGGCTTTGAATAGTTCACAGGAGTGGGCACACTTCATCCAGTTTGAAACCGGTAAGCTACAATCAGCTGCTGAGCGGTTTGCGACGACCGATGTAAATAGAACTCGACGGAGACTGTAAAGGGCCATCACCACCTTTCAATACGCCCGAAATGCCCGCAGTTTTCAACAAGTATTTCGCACCACGTTTCATCAAGAGCGCAGTACAAACCCATCTGCAGCTGCGGCAGTTTATTTGGTGCTTTCTTAAACTTTCTGGCCTACATTTTTAAAACTATTATCGAGTCCAAATAAAAAGGCATAACGGGCTAGACTGATTATAAAAACTAAAACCCTAAAACAATATGATATATAGAGAAATTTTTCAGCACGCGGTTCGTTAGGAAGATCTGTGCCTGCATTGTACAAATTTGTTTGTTTTTTTGTTCTAGCTGATATAGCAAGAAGTTTCGATTATGGGATTCTTCGATTTCAAACGACGAGGCTCATTAATCTCGTTCTTTTCTACATATCTGAATAAATATATAACCTTGGAATCACTTTGGAAAACGCTAACCTTTGATAAAAGTGTGTCTTTACCTTTCATTGAATAAAAGTTAAAAACATATTTTTTTCTGTCATTTTTGTTACAGCTTGGGAGCCTGTTGTGTCAGTTTGTGCTGCCGGCTGCCGATGTAAATTATCATGTAATATCAGTTCGGGCGTCACATTCTTCGACATAGAGACTACCTTAAGTTAAAGATAATTGTAGTATCGTAATATTATTCTAAAGATTTATAATATTGCTGTTGATTTCGGGTTACCTAGTAAAAGACATTATCTAGCACTAACAACTATTATCTTTTTTTTTAGCAGCGGTTAAGTCTTTACATTTTTACAACAAATTCGTACTTATCCTTCTTTCGCTATAATCTTTAAGAATTTGAAGCTTGAAAGTTTTATTAATTACCCTTTGCTCCAATATGTTTGTAAATGTTCATTCATTTACTTTTACTGGTATTCTCTTGCAACTGACTTTCGCCAATCAAACAAAACTGGAACTAAAGATATTTAGCAGATAATTTAGTACTTTACTTACTATTTCAAGCCTAATAATGATTAAGTGCGGAGACATTTTGAGGTTTCAGGTGACTATGCAGTGGAATAACAACTTTCCACAAAAAAACGTTAGACAAAATGGTGTTATACACAGAGCTTCGGCGCGTCATTCTTAACATCACCGATCTATGCGAGGAGTTCAGCGAAGTCTGACACCAATAACCGTACTTCGCCTGCTTTTTGCTTTGGGCATACATTTAAGAAATGGGACAGTTTGTCTCATATATATATCTATATCTACAGGTTCTTTCACAACTGAGTAAAGCATACATTTAGAATGCCCAAATGCCTCACTAAGCAACGTTAATAATATTTATGACGCATCCTAGTCACTGGTACTAACTCTAGGGCACCATTCAAGAAGAATTTAGTAAATTTTATCTATTTTATTTAATATTTTAAAATGTTCGATAAAAGACTACTGGTCAATTGAGCACAACATTTCTTTACTCCAATGATGTAGAAGATGGACAAATAAAATATGAGGTGGAATATTTTCGTACAAGCTTTTGAAAAGTAATTGACATGTTTGTTCTTTATAACGCTTGCATTTGTGGTGGTTATTGGGTGAATTAGATACGACTTGGCGGTAGGGGCTCGTCTAAGCGTTGCTGAGCCAACTTATTTATACTAGGTCCTGAATCACCGAAGGAAGATCAAATTGGAATGAGAAATTAAAGTCGCCCGCCTGCCCGGGAATTCTGGCTAGACTGCCTCAATAAAACTAAATCAGTATTTCTCTGCATTGGCCTCGATGGCTTTACGGACTAACCACACGTTACTAAGAAGTTTTGTCACCTCCACTTTTTGTAAGTTAACTTCTATGCACCTCCTATTCTATTCCATGTAAAAATCTCAATTGTGTGTGCAAAAATCGTGCAGTAACGCCAATACCTGAATATTATAGTAAGTACATGAATCATAGTAAAATTAAGAGTAATAAGGTATACAAAAAGACGCCAAGTTTCTCATACTTTAGCGACGAAACGACCTGCTTTGTAGTTTTATAATTTTTAAGACTTTACTATGATAGCAGTAACCCTAATCAACTATATGTATAATAGTTCTTAATTGGTGAATTAAATTAGTAAAAAGTAATCTTCTTGACATTTTTATCATTGTTATTTGTTGAGCTTGATTATTTATGACAGAACGGCTAGCGTGTCTCATAAAAGAAATCATTACATAGCGTGTCGACAGCAATCTAATCTGCTTTCAATTAAACTGAAATAAATACATCGCATTAGCGATGAAGCAGCTGTTTGTGAAGGCGTAGAACGAGGTATGCGAGCTTTTTCAATTTTATATATAAATTTGGCATGACACCTCACAGCGACTCGGCCAAGTTCAAGGACGAATGGAAACTGTTTTCGTATGCCTCCATAACGAAGCGATGATAATACTGGTACTTTTTGCATACTATGGGTGGACTCAAATAAGAATAGTTTGTTTGACCTCGTAAAAGGGCAGGCATATGTATTTGTATTCAAAACCACCCTGCAAAAAATCATAGAACACCATATAACTTACGTGTGATGAAATAATTAACTTAATACAGTACCAATAATAAACCATATACCTCAATGCATATTGGCAGCAGCCCACATTCTGATAATGCGCAAATTATCGGCAGGTACGTTGCCGTGAAAAAAACGCGCTGTGCACACGAAAGAGACTGGAATCCGATGTGTTAACTGCGTTACCAAATCAGTAGAAATAAATCCACGACACGTTTGTCATGCGAATGAGTACTATGGCATTAAAATTCAATATATTCAATAAGTAAAACAGTTGAGGCCGCTCCCCAGTACGCTTGTCCATGTGTATTATCTCGTTAATAGCTACAAAATTACTGAAATTGACTAATTCTAATTTCGTCTAGTAGAATCTTGGTATAGCTCTCTGAGTTAGTTCACACAACAACGAATTAGAAAAATCGTTTATCGAAATCTCTGCAACAGGCAATCCCCCACCCTCGTAAATCGAGCCTATGATTTCTAGCATTCTATACTAGCATAGGATTCTAGCAGAAAAATATGCGTGTAGATATAAATATAAGATATTTGGTGAGAAGTTTTACTGAGGTGATAATCTTTGGTACGGAAGCTCGGTTATTCAGATAGGTGTTATTCTTTATCTGATAGCTTTACACGCTTTCTTTTCACGTTTATGATGTTACAATTTACATTCTAGATTACCTGCATCATATGCGTTTGATTCTAAATCAGAAGATTGCAGGTTCAAGTCTTGTCGAGAAGTTTAGCTGATTTTATCTCCTACCTAAGATTATTAAAGGTGGCTATATATCTTGTTTCTTACGTTTTCAAATAAATTGGAATGTATCCTATTTGTATTATATAGCATTCAACGATATTTTTTTTGCTAAAGAGGCTTTAGTTAATTCTCGTCTCTTGTATTGACAAAAGTTGACCCTCAACGAACCAATTGATATCATATATGCTCAAGGACGTGACAAATCAGGGTTTAGGAGGTCGAAAAGGCATGGCGGCATAGGATCACAGTGACGTTAAAGGCTGTAACTACTACATCCTAATGCGTTCGTAATGTATCTTTTTTAGCTTGGTAAAAGCTTAATAACAACCTCAGTAGATACGATATTCCCTCGAAGTTCGATGGGCATTAAACCTGCGCGATAATCGAATTTAAATGCCTTTTCTATTAAGCTGCAAAGACCTTGTAGATCTACATGCTTTTTAAGCAGAGTGTTTAATCTAGAGGTGCTATCCCGTTGGACTGAAAAGGGTCCTTAAACCGAGAACTGATGGCTATGACATTATAGAGCCACATATTTTGAATGAACTTTCTCAGTTTGTACTTAATTGAATTTGAAATACCTGTCCATATTGTTTGTTTCGTCAGTCATTTGTAGTTTAATCACATGTGTCGCGGAAGGGGCTTGACCCAACGAATTTGCCCAAATAACTACACTAAAATTATGCCACCGTCGGATTACTCAGTTTTTCACGCACGTGAACATAAACGGCGGCGTACGTTAAATCTTTACGGTCTAATGAATAAGGCGTTTGACTTCAAATCAGAATACTGCAGATTCAAGTTCCGCCAAGAATGAGCGTCTTTGACAACTCCGAAGCATTACTAGTCTGTTTACTATTCGCCCTAGCTCTACCTAAAGGCCTGTATATGTATCTATATTCTAATGTATAATCTAAAATCTATCCTTTCGGCTAAACAACTAAAGTGTATGTATGTTTGTTTGTTTATCTGTCTATCATCAAGATCGCCTCTGCAGAGTAGTCTGATTGAGCTGATTTTTCCCGTAGTCGACTAGCATTCTTGGATCTTAAGTTGATTACTATACATTTTTGAAAGCCTGCAACTATAACATTTCATTTGCTATTAGCGAAAAAATTTCAGTTGAGCTATCGTACAAGGTATCTCAAATGTAAGTGTAATTCAAAGTAAACCTGTTATTAACAGCTGATTTATTTACAATATTTGTATTGTTTAGTATGTACACTATTGAATAGCTTCTCAGTATGATCCATTTATAAACAATATCCAATTTTTAAAGGTTACCGTTAAAAGGCCTAAGTTTAGGTGAGTTTTTTTATCTGAGGTTTCATCATTTGGCCAGCGGATTGGCATGGATCGTAACCGAGTTTATTCGCTTCTCGATGTTGGGTCGAAAATTTTTTGGGTTAACAGGGATTTTTTCCAATTGGTCCAATACTTCCAGACCATCAATTACCTGTTGCAAATCAAATGTAGGATACAATTATTCAAATGAAAAATGTGCTATGAGTCTTAGCTGATAGATGCCTTGCAAACAAAAGCTTTTGACTTATATTCTTCAATTTTCCACTAGTTACTGCTGTTTTCTACAACCTTGTTTTCTGGTGGAACAAGTACATAAAAAAACCGCGTATTTTTTATATCAATAGGAATTTTTAAATTTCAAATCAAAGTAAGTCTTCATTTATGCGTTATTTAAGTGTAATAGCCGTGAGGTAAAAGCGTTTTAAGATACTTGACGTACTCTAATTAATTAGCACCTGATCCTACCTTTCCAAATATCGTGTACTTTAAATCGAGTTGAGGCTGCTTAGCGTACGTAAAAAAAAACTGCGAACCGTTCGAATTCGGCCCATTATTAGCCATCGAGACGATACCTAACGAAACGGCGAAGACACAAAAAGCAAAACAAATAACGAACATCGTTAAAACAATTTGAAACATCGTCGCTATATTCCTTAAAAAATGCACACCCATATTTTTACATGAGTATTATTTGTAGGTTTTTTTTTGAAGGTCCATTAATTCACCCGTAAATGAACTATTCTTTGCGCCATAGTGAAGATATGCTTTTGATATATTATGGATAGCAAATTCTACGGAATTTTATAGTCATCTGATGTGCGTCACCGATGATTTCAACTGTTGTTAAAGCATTTGAAATATTGATAACACCTAGTTTCAATAAAAATGTAGAATTAAACGCTTTAAAGAGTACTTGCCTCTCTCGTAATGTTTACGGTCTGCTTTAAATTCGTCCTCGAATTTTGAACCCCATATCGACGTGCCACCCTTGCCTGTATTGGTTGGATCTCCAGTCTGTACAATGAACCCTTTTATATTTCTGAAAATTACAACGTCTTCATAACTACTTATCTTTGTTTTCTAACACTATAAGGATAAGCAACTGAATGTTTAGGTATGGCACCAGTAAGCAGATGCAGATGCAAGCAAAAGAAAAATGACTTTGGGAAAGTTGTAAGGGCTTTCTTTTCCAACAAATTTCCTCAGCAGTTGAAAACCGCATCTTACTTCACTCCTTGAATTGTTTATTGTCACATACGATACAATTTTGCCACACATGCCCAGAACATATTGATACTTTATATACATTTTATCTACATAACACAAAGCGCGGTCTATATTTACTTTTTTATTATCTATGGCTACTTTGAGAGTTATACCTGGCATAATTAAGTTGCGGTTCCAAGTTGATTTTGTTACTCACCGATGAAAAACACATCCATTGTAGTAGTCCGATGCACACAATGCAAGAAAATTTTCACATGCTTTTGGAGCGTCCTCGCAAAACAGCTCCAGTTTTATATCACCTACATCAGTGTGAAGGGTCACGGACATTTTGACAATATGACTGGCGGGCTTTTATACAATCAAATCGAGATCGCCTGCTCGATGCAGGTAATATCAGTACAAAAAAACTGTTACTATCATTACATACTTGACAACTGCACAATATTATCTATTTAGAATTACCGATCTATTCTATTTCTAATAAATAAATCCCATAAAAACAAATTGTAAATGTTTAAACTATAGAGGTTGGATAGAATTTAAATTCATTATGAAATTATTTAGATATTAAATGATAAAAAAGCGAAAAAGGTAAAGTTAGATATTAACTTTATCTCTTCCGCTTAAATAATGCAATAATATTATCAGAAAAGGCGAACGTGGCAAGCCGGTGTGTTGCTGACTTTGATTTTTGCAGAACACTTATTTTTACAACGCTGCTTATAATAAAAACTGAATTATATAGCTGTCATTAATGTTATAAATGAATAGTAAAACAGATAGAAGGTTAATTGCTTATCACATAGAAATCTCAGGAAAAATACACGTGTTAAGCTTATGTGAATTTTGCCTACAATTCATTCAACATATACGATTTTACACCCCATTATGTACTTGCATATTGTATAGCACAAGAATAAAACGCTATCCACTTTGAGACTTTTCTTTAAGCAAGCGCGCAACAATGAACGGCTTTTGCATCATCTGTGCCCGTAAATATACCCTGTAATGCCACAAATCCTTGAGACCGTTTGAAAATCTATTTTACGGAATCTAAGTGTCTCGGTAGAACATACGCGTTATTTGTTCTCGCCGGACTTTTTGATTTCGAACTTTTGGCTTAGGGATATTCGATGTTTCGATTTTGATGTTTACAAATACAGCTGTGAGCTGCATAACGCGTGCATTTATCAGGTAGTTTTAAACTTCGCGGGCCGCTGAGGATGCAAGGCACGTGCCCCTTCCTTAGCTACCGAAAAAAATGTGTAGCTTTCACTCCACTATTCGGTAACCACACGGAAAGCAGTTACAATTCAAAGAGAAACATTCATCATGCCTGCTGCCAGCCAGACTTGTTTAGCGGACGACAGACCGTTGACGCAGACGACAGATGCGCAGACGATAGATGAGCAGACGCCGAGCCATCATCGTAAGAGCGAAAGGCCATGGTAGTAAGGGGAGCGAGGACTGTACTGGACACGAGTAGATGAAATGGGCTTATATCTCGGTACGAACGTTTTCCTGTTATGGAGTCTTGATCAAGCATAGCAACCGACAGTGTACCAATCGAGCGCCGCCATCTCCATCTGCATGCACTCACATTGACATAAACAAAAGCGAGGCTCCCATAGAGAAACACACACACAAACACAAAAGACTTAGAGACACTAGCAGGTATATGGACGCACACATAGAGACCTCTACGCCGAGACATATAGGCAAACATACAGAGACGGCGGCGCGGTCTGTGTGATGCTGCGGCAGAACATTGAGCCATAGAATTGGCTAGGACACAGCGCATGTGGGAGGATATCAACGAGGATTGCTCTATTTATTCTAATTACTCACGCCGCAATTTACTGAGCCGATTGGGCGGACCAGCTGCTGATTATAATATCGCTACCCGAATTTATGCGGTAGTAATCTAAGTAGTGACTTTGAGCTATTCAAGCCTCTGTCCGCCGCTCGCGTATCGTCTTAGCCCAGCCCAGCTCAGCTCTCTCGGTAGCTGAATTCTACAGTTGCTGTTGCTGATAGTGTTACCGCTGCTAGCAATAAGCAGCGCCGCGTGTAGCCACTGTGCCGTAAACGCGTAAATAGCGGGCTTTGTTGATCTTGTTATGGTTCGTGTGTGTTTCGCCAAAAATGTTTTCTATATAATTGGTGTGTTCACAGTGAACTGAGTGTGCCGGTGCCCCCCTCGATGCAATAGAACGTGCCCTATGAAGTAAGTGGAAGTAGACAATGCGGTTTTAAAGAACAGTTTTTATGATTTTCATCTCTACGTTGATGAAACTGCATGTAGCTTCTAATGAAACTGACTGTCGTTCAGAGTCGTGCGTCTGAATGCAGGTGTCCAGTGAATCGTGTTTATAGATTTATTCTGCTGCCGGCTTAATCAAACCTGTTTCTGTGGCCAACTGTTGATAACTTCTCTACGCTGCTGGCACCCCTAAATGAATCGTAGCCTATTGGTGCGCTAGCAAAAACTGGTTTGCCGGACGACCTGCTGCTGCTGCTGGAGAAGTTCAGCTAGTAGCTGTAGTGTAGTGGTGATTCCTGGAGAAGCCTGTCGTGGCGTGTGCCGTGTTGTGTATGATTATTTTCATTTTCTCGATCTTTTGCCCTTTCGTCTTACCGCCTCTATTGGCCAGTTAATTGGTTAATTAGTTAGTTATTATTGTTATTATTATTACTACTACTGTAATTAGTCTCCAATGTGGCCCACATATCTACCTCCGGAGTCGTCACGACCAGGCTCCACACCCTCCCCCTCGGGCCCTCCCCCATCGTTCCATCAGCAGCAGCTGCATCAGTCGCCTCAACATGGTGGCGGCAACGGCGGCAGCGTTGACCAGACGATCGGGCCGCCTGGACAGCAGCAACTGCCGCAGCAGCAGCAGCAACAACAACAGCAACAGCAGCAGCAGCAGCAGCAACAGCAACAACAACAACAACAGCAACCACAACAACAACAGCAACCACAACAACAACAAGCATACGTGGTGAGTGTGAAAAAGTGAGTGGTATATAGGGCTGTGAGTGGCTTGCTCCAACCACAGCATTTATTGTACCAGCAGCAGCAGCAGCAATAGCAATAGTAGTGGGTTTTTGGTGGTGAGAGTGTGACTGGGCAGTGAGTTTCAATGTTCGTGAGCACTAGTTGAATACAACGGCAGGTTGAACGAATTGAGCGAGCTGCCGTTATTGCTATAGTTTTAGCACTAGTTGCTTGGCCTCGCTACTTGCGTTGTAAGCTATGAGTAGTAGCAGGCGTGAAATGGCCATTATTAATGGTCGATGTTTTCCGGTAGAATGAGCCGATTCTACCTAGACCTGTCCATCTTTTACACAGTTTATATGTGTGTATGTGGATGCATGAACTTGTATGCGTTTGATAATGTGTGTGATTCAGACTTGTGGGCATGTCTGTTTGTCGGAACCGTGGCACGCTGTTGATTGGTACCGTAATTGGGTTTAGGGAGTTGTGTGTTTCGTTTTCGACCTGGTTACAACATGTCAACATGAAATTACATCGCGGCGATAAGTAGGACCACCCCACGCGGTGTTCTATTATGTGTGGCCGTTCGTCGATGTCACAGATTCCAAATCAAGATTGAGCTAGCCACGGGGTCACAACTCTACAAGTTACCACGGACTATGCTAGTGACGCACGTCTTCCGCTGTAGTTGGTGCAGTTGATGAACAACTTCGGTTTCCCATGGCACACGTAGTGGATTGCAGCTGAAAAAGTGAGGAAGCTTAAATGCATCTCGCGCAATGAGACATCGGTTCGTGCCGTATGCTGTGGGAGCCTTCGTCGGCTTCGTGGTTGCCTTGCTTATTCGGTTGGAGGCATCGGCTTCACTGAAAGCGTCGCGAAATGAAGCTGAGACAAAATCTCAACGACTTGTCTGCCTGGTGACTCCAACACATGCCCGACCCCAACAGAAAGCTGAACTTACAAGGCTTTCGTATGCTTTTCGATTAGCGGGCCGGGTACACTGGATTGTTGTGGAAGATGCTGAGTCACCGAGCGCGCTGGTGTCACGTCTTCTGGCTGACTCGGGCCTGTCGTACACGCATTTAACAGCGGTTACTCCGGAAAAGTATAAGCTCGGCGCTAATGATCCTAACTGGCTAAAGCCTCGCGGTGTACTCCAGAGGAATGCAGCCCTTCGTTTTCTGCGGTCGCGAGCTGCACAAAGCGGCCTCGTTGATGACGATGCTGTTGTATATTTTGCCGATGACGATAACACTTATGATATCCGTTTGTTCAATGAGATGCGACAAACGAAAAAGGTGTCGGTATGGCCTGTTGGCCTGGCCGGTGGCCTAATGGTCGAACGACCAATCGTTGTTGACGGCCGTGTGAAAAGATTCAATTCGGTTTTCCGGCCTGATCGTCCCTATCCAATTGACATGGCGGCATTCGCTGTAAGTCTCAAACTTATTCGTGAACGTCCAACAGTGCTGTTCTCTCTGAACGTCCAACGTGGATATCAAGAGTCGCATCTATTGACGCAACTACTCACCGGCTGGGAGGAATTAGAGCCGAGAGCAGATAATGGCAATAAAGTTCTTGTGTGGCACACGAGGACAGAGTTGCCGAATTTGACGCCTGAAGCAAAACTGCCGGTTCCCTCCAATAAGGACATTGAGGTGTAGCCGTTTGAAATGATGACGGAACGTTTGATTATCAATATGCGAGTTCGTCCACATACTGAAATTAAGCACGCGTCAAGCTATTGTACAATGAAAAATTGTATCGTAGATACGGATCGTATCAGCGAACGAAATTATTAAAGGCAGCAATCCTAATGGTAACTGATCAGCTTATAAGTATACCAATATGTATGATGATGCTGCCATTCGTTCTGGGAAAATGTGCACATACCTACAACGAATATATAGGGAACGCTTTGCAGAAGCTTACAGCGTATGATACTTCCGTAATGCTCCCGTAATTTCTAGTGTACCGTAGAAAACTAATTAACTACGGTCGTAAATCATAGCGATATCACTTGCTCAATCGGCTCTTAAGTATCAATGAGCTACAGTGTCTCATTAATGCCCATTGCAGTTGCGTACTGCTCGCACGATTCTTGCTACCTGGACGACTCGGTATTACTATGGGGTATTTTCACTGCTGATTGATGAGAATTGCGCAAAATCGGTCTGAAACAGCGCACTAAAGCTGTCGTGGAGCAACCTCATCGATGATTAACGATGCTACGTTTTTGCCATTGCCATTAGAAATCTACTGGACGTAGAGATATTAATTACCTGGTAAACGTGCCGACCCTAACTCTAGGGCAGTCCCAGTATAATACTTTTGCCTCCTATGAATAATGTGATCTGTATGAACGTAAAACTAACCAGCGATATATGCGGTACATACTTAAATCTACAAATCGAATGTTACAAATCGACTCATTGTTCGTTTCCGTTCTGTGTATTAACTGGGTGCCAATAGCGATAGATATTTTGTTTACGATACGTTGAAAGAAGAATGCAATGTACGGAATGAAAAATGCCCCCACAAAATTCGGAGCCCGGTGCGTAAAATAGATGAGTAATGATGGACAACACATGGAGATAAACTGTGGTAAATAAAATAGTGTCTCAAATGCGCCATGGTGAGGGAGGAAGCGTAAGACTTATTCTTTGAATAGTTATTAATTCACAAAAATTTATCGTCCGAATTCTTAACTTTGGCAAACATTTTCAAACTTTGCCGCTGCTTAAAGGACAATAAGATTCTTTATAAGGGTGTAGCGTAATTTATAGGAAAAGGACGATTATTCAGTCAGTAGTTAATTGACCAAAGGAAAATATTACGCAAAAATGCCTTAACAACTCGTTTTTAGATATACACATTTCATATAGATCTGCAGTTCGTTATGGCGACTTTTAGACCGTTTCACAATAAAACAACTGCTAGATGAACCAGATCGCTTATAAACTAGAATCGATAAAATCGTTTCCCTCAATGGGAGTGAAGCCTTTAGCTAGCGTATTGATGCTGAGAAGCTTTAGCCCTGTGCAAGAAATTATTCTACTATAAATGAGACGCCTCGCGTCGCCGTATGTGTGCAGATATTCATATACTATATAGGCCTGCAACTTTTAAAGGATTGAAGTTATTTTTTGTTTCAGTAAAAATATTACAGTTGGATTAATACTCCTACTACATGCCGTTCGCACGTTTCGGTGATCATGTACAGAGTTTAACCGATTTTTTGTCGCTTGCTTGCGTGATAATGGATTTGCGTAAGGAATCGTTGTACAAAAAAATAACGACTTTCCCTTTATTTATACGTGCGTAGTACTGTTCATTAGGACTCTATAAGATGACTAGGATAACTTTATTAGGAAATCAATGCAAATTAAAGAGTTTCTAATATAGTGTTGGGCCATATGCAATTGTAGCGAGCATATTTTACAGTTACAGTTGTATTTGTACATGTGCAGAGCGATACAACGCTAAAACCGCGTATCTTCCTAATACGAGTGAATATTATATTTTTACAATCGTACTCAGCGGCAAGACCATATATGACTACAACACAGTTTCTATAAATGACAATGATGCTATAATATACATTTAGTGATATCGCGGCAATAAAGTATAGTTTCACCTTATTAAAATGGTGGTTTTAAAAAACAAGCATGCGCTGTGTTTTTTTTTCATTCACGCTGCTAAAAATTTCCTAGACATAAGCTGAGAAGAAAAACTCTTTGAAGAAATTGTGAGCACTGAGTCAGTAAACGAAGGGAAACTGACTTTGACTCAAGTGTATATAAACGGTTTATGAATGAAAACAATGTAGCTGTTCAAGATGCCATAACGGTGTAGTCAAAAAGGTGGCCTATGAGAATCTATAGCGCTCAACACGAAGTTAAGAATATCTGTTTTTCAATTCTTATCAAAAAGTTAATTCACCAAGTTTTTTATACTGTAGTGTCTTAACAAGCATTTTTGGATAGACAAGAGAGGAGATTTTCCAACAATATCTAGACACTCACTCAATTTCCTGTAAAACTTTTATGAGCTTTGTGTATTTTAAAACCAGAGTTCGGAGGCTAGTCGTACAATAAGTTGATTTGATTTTCACTTACTGTTCCACATGCAGTCTTGGTGCAAATTGTTGGAAATCGATGCCTTGTTGGTTGAGCAGTTTTAACAGTTAGGTCGTTGCAAGGGCTAACTGGGAGAAGGCTTTTTAATTGGGAAAAAAAAAACAAAATTCAGCTAAGTTTTAATATTATATGAATTAGCCCAGACATATTGGGATGTTTGAAAGAAATTTGATCAAAACATGGTGCCTTCTTGTGAAAACTTGATCTTGCGATAAAACTTGAGAGGCCTTGCCCTAGTTTTAACAAAATCCATATCGGCTTGTGGGAGGTATCGTCGAACAGGCACCCTTTCATTATCGCTCAATGTTTCTTGCCATTTTATTGAGAATAATTCTAACAGTATAACACACACTAGGTGCTAATACATCGGTGATGCCATATAGGCGTATGTATGCCGATGTAAATATACCGTTGCTCATTGTCCAGTATCTTAGGTCTTAGAAAATAGAATATTAATAAACATTTAGGAATTACACATATTATAAAGATATTCAAAGGAGTAGTTTCGTAGCGTAAAATCGAGTATCAATGTATTTGTGAAGCTTCAACTTGCAAGAAGAAAGTCAGACAGGCTAATTGAGCTAAAAGGGAAGCTGGATTGCTTCGGTAGTAGAAACGATAAAACAGATAATCTTTACGTAAAGCTAGCATTAGGTCAAAACTTTGGCTATGTCGCATATCAAATGGTGTGAACAGTATTTTTAATGACACACATCCCTTGTAAATGCAGTAGCCGAATGAGGCAATATTCTCGAATGTCCTTCTTTGTGTCGGTGCTCACTGATATGGCTATCCACTCATTGGAAAACTAGCGACATATAATTACGTGATTGTCTGGTGGGATCACTTCTTCTCGCAACAAGCTTCCATTTAGGTATGTCTTTTAGAGGAACCTTCTTGGCAACGACCAACCAGCTCTGCCTCTGTTTCCAGTTAGTTTACGACGTTGCTGTGTGCTCAATGCCATACGTCTAGAGATGTTTTCGATCGATTCACCATTGGCCACTTTCTCTTTACTTTTTTTTTTTACCAATTTGAGCTTCGTCTGCTAGCATTTAAAACCATATAAACATTGTTCTCATCATCATTTCTAAGACAGCACTGCCCTGTTGAAGTTGCCGGAAACAATCTGTGTTCGATCGACGCAATAAACATTTTCCAAACATTCAGGAGGACTACCATCAAAACCGCATCACACAAAGTTATGAGTTTGAAAGCTTATTTTTAGACAAAATGTGTGCGGTAACATTTAAACTAAGAAAATACCAGCTCGTATTAAAATAGGGTCAGTGAAGTCACTTCAGGAAAGGGACACGTAAAACCCACTTCAATCATAAATGGGTCAGGAAAATCACGTCTGAAAATAATTATGTTTACCTCGAATACATCGAAATAAATTTTTGCCTATTTCGAGCGACGTTAACATGTTTAAACCGAGGGTAACTACCACGATGTGGCATATCATAGGAAAATCTGATAGGGATTTTCTCTGACGTTATTCAATGTTTCACATTAGACGTATGTCACTATTTTTACGCCACTTACGAAGAGATGCCCAAAACAGAAAACTCTGCTATGCGTGCTTGGAATCTGAAGACACTACCAACGCATATCTTGTATTGTAGTCGTTGACGAAATTTATCTGGCCTTTTCAGTTCCTTTTAATTCTAAAGAAAAAAATAATTTGAATATTGGAAGTCCTTACTAAAATACTTCGTCGGTGTTTTCAAAAAGCGTCCAAAGCTATCTGACTGGCTTTAGCTGATGTCCCGAAACATAAATTATGCTTTGGGCCCCTGACCCCTGTCAATTGCTGAACTCACGCGTTTTGCAATCGGCTTACTCGGCTAACTAACGCTTGCACATTTAAGTGTGAATCCTTGTTGTCTATGAGTGTGAAAGCCTTGACGTTTCTCTTAACCTATAACATTTGTGTTTAGCTATTTTCTAGCTACAAATAGCCAATTGCAATGTTGCAAAGTTGTCTTTTAAGCACTTGTCTGTTATAAGTGCTATGCTAATATGGGGTGCACGTTTAGCATTGTTCATTTTTGGCGGGTGATTCAAATAAACTATCCATTTAAAGTGCACATCTCCCAGACCAGCTTTGTGTGACGCTTTTGCCTTATGGATAAAAACTTCATCTGCTGTATGTGTTCTGATCATACGTTGATTTTATACAATGGGAATTGTTTAGACGTACTAAAACGAAATGCGCCCCGAATAATCCAGTGATCTAGCTCGCCCGTTTGGGCTTGCTATAGGAATATAGAATGATTGAAAACTAACGGATTTCTATGGAGAGGGCAACAATCTCTTTTGGATGATAAAATGTAAATAGGCTCCTATAACGCTAAAACAATTTCAAGTACAAGATGACGTTTCGTCCATCTGAATTCAAAATACATAGTGCAATTTCCTATCTACGGCAGTCACATGAATTGCCACACGATACGGGACAATAATCATATAGGCGGGATTTGTACGTTTGTTATTCTCTTTGCTAAACTAATGTTTTTTAGATATGACCATTTGATTTTCGTCTGCAGATGCTGTTACTACCAACAGATGTTACAAGTTTTACATTCGTTTCGGAATATGTTTCACTTATTTGTTACGAAACTATCACTATGGTGATCTGTTAAATAGAACTTTAGCCAGTTTAGGTGGGCAATACACTGACTGTGTCTAAGTTTCTGAAGCTTTTTTGTTTGTTTCAGGATGGTTCACGTCAGATATCTGCAAGTGTCGTCAGTTCGACCAGCAGCGGTTCGTCCAGTGGCAGGGTGAATATGGCCGGAGGTGGTGGCGGAGGAACAGGTGGGGCAGGCGGATCTAGCGGAATGAACCCGGGAGGTCCTGGAGTTTCGGCGGGAGCAGTAGGAGCCCCGACAGAGGAGGACGAATTGACCATTCCACGGGCTGCCATGAACAAAATGCTCAAGGTCGACTTCTATGTGATACTTTTAGATACAATGTTTAAAATGCAAACGTGGCGGAAGAGCAACAATCGAATATAAGTTTACCTTATAGGTAAATGGCAACAATTAATATTCTGAAATGTATCTCTATACCGTATCCTTGTTTTTATTCGTATTGTTTTTAGTATCAGATACATTGATTAAATCTATTTGCATTAACTGTTGACGTTTATCTATAGGAATTACTTCCGAACGTGCGGATTGCCAACGAAAGTCGAGAACTCGTCTTGAACTGCTGTTCCGAATTTATTCACTACATCGCAACGCAAGCAAATGAAATATGCAACCAACACCATAAGAAAACCATCAACGCTGAGCATATTCTAACCGGTATAAACCATTTTATCTTTTTCGGCTTGGCACTTATTCAAGCTAAATGTGTGTTATTTACGTGCTTGTATAAAACAAAAGAGTTTATTTCACTATCCCGTATACACGATTGGATTTTCTCAATAATCACGTCCTCTAACTCACCGTACCGCAATTCCACGTTGACACACGCATGTGACGACAAAATTCGGTCCGTCCTATACTATAGAACATATTGAACTAATAGACGTCTTCAATGACAGGTCGGGATAGTAGTATATCTAGCACTTATAGTGGCTCTAGGTTTAAAACTGTTTCGGTACTTCCTGTATTAGCGGTAAGTTTCGTCAGAGACGAGACAGCTTCATGTTAATCGATAATCTATTATGCTTTTATTGAATATAATAGATCTGATGAATCTCGCCCTATCTAAATAGCCCTTTTAATGAGACCTTTAGATAGGGCGAGATTGCAGCTAATAATAAATAAGAAGCCGGAATACAGAAATACGGATCGCTCGCAAACTAGTTCGTGCGGCCTATTGTGGCTGCCTCATTGTGGCTAACTAGCCAGAGCGCCTTCATAAGAATATAGATCATAAAATATATTGGTTATCAATTGATTGGACCTATCTATCTGATCTAATCTGCATAACGCACTAAGACACTTAAGTTGGTTTTTTTTTTATTGAAGATTCGTCTACGCTGTTAGAATAACGTACAAAAAGTCCGTTTGTAAATATTCAACGTCAAACCGTGTTTTATTTAGATTATAGAGATAAGTAATACTTGATTATGAAAGTCCTCTGATCTTTAAATCAACCTCGTTGTCACTTAAGTGTTTTACTACAATGACAATTACTTTTCTTCTCTTGGCTGTAGCCCTTGAAAAGCTTGGCTTCAAGGAATATTGTGACGACGCTCAGCGGGTATTTGCCGATTGTAAAGAGGTGGCAGCAAAAAGACGCAAACAAAGTTCACGTCTCGAACACCTTGGGGTCCCAGAGGAAGAACTACTTCGACAGCAGCAAGAGCTCTTTGCGAAAGTTAGTTCATTCAAGTTTATTTTGAAGAACATACAATCGAAGGCGCTTGATCTACAAAAAATTTCATTACATCCTAACGTCGCCTTGCTTCGTTATCCCACGCGATGATTTTTCATAAAAGGTAGAAAATCCCATCTTTTTAACCTTCGTTGATTTTTTGTCGCTGTCAATATTGCAGGCTCGACAAGAACAGGCCGAACAACAGCAGCAGGACTGGGCGAGCATTCAACAAGCTGCCGTTACGGGCCTGCCTATAGCACCGGACAGTGATGAAGATGAATACTAATCGTACGGCGCTTGGTGGTTGTAGCCGTAATAGATGGATATGGAAGAATCATCATTCACAGCAACAATAGAACGATAATTTTTTACGAACACCCTAAAATTGGAACGAAAAACCGTAGATAACGACGGGGATATATAGCTGTTTCGGATTAATCTGGTGCACGGAAATAACAGAACGACCTCGGCTACTTCCTGTAAAAACATGCGCTATTCCTGCCAGTTAGATTATTGCGTGGGCTCACACACATGTAGACGACGTCATAGTACCTACAACGAAACGAACTCTGTGGGCATTTTCGTCAAAGAGCGTGGATTGGGGTTTATTTGATTCATTCATATGTATACTGTCGATTTGTGTTGCCTGTTGTTGTTGTTGTTGATGTTGTGAAGGACCAAACTCTCGAGAAGCGACCTTAGGTGAGATGCAAAGATAGCAAGTATCGAATTATGACTACTATGAACAATGGAATCTAAGCCAAGGTTCCCTAAATCGCGGTTTAGCATTATGGGAAATAACTGGTGGTAAAAAGACACAAACAACACCCAGAAAAATCTGCCTGTACAGTAGCGGTGAGCAAGCGAAACGTGCGAATAAATCGAACGCAAAGGATGAGTAAATACACTTGTTTAGATTCGTACCGTAACTTGTACCAAGGAGCCAGGGTAGGATAAATATATCTGAGCATAAAACCATCTAATAATGAAGGAAAGATCTGTTCTATGAAACCTACCATTTGTGTTGTGACGACGCAATGTGGTAAAGTCGCACACTTTACTCATATCTGTTATTAAGCGAGGATAGAATTGACGAAAAGTGAAAACATAGGGCGTGCCAATGACTTTTAAAAACGCGGCTGGCGTATAGTGCACCTCCCGCGTTGAACTGTGCGTCAGGCTGTTGTACATGGCTATGTGTATAAAACGTACGTTCGGTTCAAACTGTCATTAATGCAACTACGTCTCGTTAATTGTCTCGTTAATGTTTTTTATGATATTATATTTTTTCCATTTGAACAGCATTGCCAATTGTATATACACACACATTTACTGAGGATAAAGTCGACACTGGGATAGAAAGTGACACAAGTAAAGCAGTTGCGTTTAGGGCGGGTAGTCTCAAATATGTTGAATTTAGTCAGCTAAAAATATTTCATTGGGGTGACATAGCATTTTGCTAGCCCAGTCGGACGTATAGCTTTTGAGTTAGCCGAATGCCCCTATTTAATGATAGCGAGCGTATCCGTTGTGTTTAGCATTTTTGGGGCATACATAGAGTATGCAACCAGTTATCGGGGTCACATACGCAAGGCAATCATGAATGACTTTCTGGATATTGTTAGCGAGACGAAAAAAAACGTTAAATGGGCAAGGAGCGAGTGAAAGATCTTTGTACAACAATGACATAGTAACTATATAAAAGTAAATAAAATAAAACAGAACTTTAACATGGTCGATTTAAGATTATTGTGCGCTACGTGTCGTCCTTACTGTTATCATTATTATCAAGAGTCATTATTATTGTATTTTTTTTCCAACACAAATACTCAAATATGTGAATTTTAGAGTATTAAGAAAAAGTCATCTGAAATTAGTTGTCCATCGAAATTGACTGATGTCCTTAATGAAACTGTTGTACTTAACGCTTGCAGTCGTCAGAGCAATTGGCTTGACTTGACCTTGAAAATATACCCTAACCTTCTGCGCTTGTCTTCATTCTCGAAAATTCGGTTTTTATCTATTAAGATTACTAACTTGCAGTTGTCCGAGCTCGCAACAGCACACAGGCACACTTTGTTTTGTGCTGAGAGCCGTCTGAAGCAAAGCGTAAGTACTGAACATAAAACATTCAACCTAGGCTCTAACGTAATTTACGTAAAGGTAATTTAAAACAACCTTTCCTGCTGATCGGGGTTTTCTCAGGATGCTGTGTTTCTCCAAAACAGATAAAAGTCCTGACGTAAAGCCACAAGTTTTCGTCTAAACTAAGGTCATCGTAATCCTTCTACCGTAATTTATCTCTAAGAACTTCGATATATCTGCTGCCGCTAAAACTTATGCAAGTACAGTGGCCTCTAATGATAGTAGTAGTATAATATTTTAGATTTAGCCGAGATGAAAGTTTCACAGGTACAGTATCACCGTTGCATTGTTGGAACTTAGGAAAATACATGGCAATAAATATGTGCTGCCATGCTGTGTGTTTCCTACTTTCAGTTAGTTGATCCGTGATTCTCGCGAGACTACGTTGGTTTTTGATAGGACAAACTGTAGCATATTGAAGGTACCATTTTCTATAGTTGGTTTTTATACTTGGTGGGTGCATAAGGTCAAAAACGTTATACTTCATAAAATTAATGGACAAGACTTTCGTAGGATGTTTTTCTGGGTGGTTCTATTCGACATCTGAAAGTAGCCCTGAAATGTAGCACTTGGACGTGAATAGTCTTTTACCGAGTACACATGGATTTCATTAAGTTTAGAAACCAAAATTTGAGTTAAATGGTGTCTCCATTGATGGTTGTAGTTAGAGTAAAAAAAAAACCATAGTCCATTTTAGGAGAGAACAAAATAATCTTAGAAGCATTTCGATTTTTGTTTAGAAAACATTTACATAGATCATTTATGTAGCCGAGCAGTCTATCCCACAATGTACATATATCTATATGTGATTCATCTACTACACATTTAAAACGCACAACCAATGCAGCAGATACTGTTTAACATTTGTTATTTGAAACAAATCAAATAAATTACTATTTTTGTTTGTTCATATAAAGCGATGAAATATAAAGACGTAAAAGTTTGATTTCGTTGACAAAAAAATATAAATTGGTTTTTCTCCACACTTGAATTGACGTTCGGCAAATATCTGGGTGATGCTGTGTACTTTATGTCATCTATACGATGTCTAATAGATATGGGTAAATCGACTCAGATTCAGGCCGGCTTCTATAAACGCAGTTCCTTCTACTTTTAAAACTCGGTATGTTGTCCTGCATCAGATCCTTTTACGATTTTCTTTTTCACAATCCAGCTGCTTAGATTCGTTAGCTGAGATGCGCGTCGTCCTTCAACGACCGTGTCACGAAACTATAGGAACTCATAATAGACCTTTTTTTTCTCGTATTTCATCAGACACATAAAGGATGTTTACTTCCGTAAGTCTCCCACTTGTCCGGCAACGATTCATGATGTGTTGCGCTTTTAGTTGCAGCAAAATATGCGCATATTATCGGCAGTAACAGTCTGACATTCTGCGATTTAAAGAGGCTGATAAACGGAGTACAATGCAATACATATGTTTTTGTTCAGTTTATGGGGTACTCACCTCCTTGCCTTGCCTTTCCCGAAGCGCACAAGCCATTGAGACAGTTGGATGAGTTATTCGCGACAGATTAACGATCTCCAAAAATTTTCGGCTAAGCATGTCTGAAGTTTTTAATTTTCGAACGTGGTTAGTGAACATTAACCCAGGGTAAAGTTCTCTTTGTAAAATCAATCGTCAACAGTCGCAACACACCCTGAACAATTGCTTAAAGTAAAATTTATGTTTTCTGCCTGTGTAGTATCCATTTATATTTGAGAAGTGAACAACGTACAATGCCTTGATATACTTCAGTTTTTACGTCTGGTGTTAATTAGCGTTTAAACGTTGTCTCAGACGGCTTGCCTGCTTCAGTATATAATGAAGGGTATGTACCGGTTTTAAATATAGATAACCTCACTTGTTCCTCAGTCCGATAGGCTAGCACATTATAACTAGACCATCCCGAGAACTGTGCGCAATGCTTTAAATAACACTGGTCAAATCCTGATTAAATATCTCTATTTTCGCCATGAATGCCACATAGTTAAACTGGCCTAAAACACACAAAATTCTATTGTAGCATGAAGTAAGCCAGACTTCAGATTGGTAAAGCGCAATTATTGAGATAGTCAAGGTTTTAAACTGATCATTTATTTCCCTACCTAATGTACCACGCCAGAGCGGCTTTTTCTATTCAACATTCAAGAATCTGCTTCATGCAACTATTTGCCAGTTACGAAACGTACAACTCTATGGAAGAGCTGACTTTTTTAGTGCTGATGCTGTTTATACACTTCGACATAAAAATATAGTTCTAACCTTTGCCGCAGTAATATAGAAGGCCATTAGCGATACATCTAGTGCAATAAGAATCGTTTGGAAACAATGAACCTTCTCTAAACGTGTTCAAATTCATATGATATAAAAAACAACTTCATTTCTATAATTGTTGCTTTATTATAAATTAACGCAGTATATTTTTTACTTAAACACTTGCAAATTTTGTTGAGCATGATCTCAAGTCTATTGAAAAAAGGCTTCCACTACAGTTACGAATAACGCCTTACGTATACTGAGATATGCACCGACTCAGGTGTAGAATAAAATTTTCAAAAAATAAACCCTTTCCATGTCAGTATCATTAATCATGACTCGACAGTGTTTTTGCAGAAGATTAAGAGTCCCTTTGGATAATTGCATCATTCCGAGGCTCGACTGCCGCGATAGTTAAAATCATAGGTTTTAATTAGTACAGTCAGAAGTGTAATTTTCAATTGAAATTCTCGTTTGGCGTCTGCTGTTAACATGGTCTAGTTATATTTATATTGTATATACCCAATTCAATATATATACGTCGAACTTGATTTAATTGTTTGCAACCTGTTACCAAAAATTTAATGAATACTTGTTTGCAAATCGATGCGGCAATGAAAAGACAGCAAGCATTGGACTCACAGGCACATCAACGAAGGTATCGCTTCTCGGCCTTTTGGCTAAGATCAAAGTGTAGTATCTGTTCTTATCAGCTTAATATCTGATACGGGGGACATTGTCCCCCAAGATATTAAACTATTTTTTGAAAGAGGGCTGAGTGCTCGGAGCTGGCTCCACCTCAACCACGGGTTGGCCTGGTATAGCACTATTTCCAGGGTCGGCCCACCTCTATGAAATCCCAAAAGTATAAACATTGTAGATAATAACTACTTGCTTTCTGCGAATGTTAGAAATGGAGGTAGTACTATATCACACGAACTTGCGGGTGAGGTGGCGCAAGTCCCGACTTGCATTTTGTATGTCGTCTCCCATTGCAGACTGCCGATTGTGTCTGCTAACAAGAGTCTACTGAACCTAAACCTGTCGAGTTTTACGTCCGGCACTGCCATTAATTATTCCGACAGACGGTTGGCTACCAATACGAAACGGGACGTATCTTTGTCCGCATCCGAATCTAGACCACCACGTGTTTTAAATTAACTGAAAAGTATGTTAGCCAGTAATCTATTATGGGAATAGATATATCAACCTACTATGCATTGATGTTCATCGTATGATTACTGCTTAGTCGATTTTGTCACGTTAAATGTGTGGGTTTTGTGCACAGTGAAAGACGTTTGATAGCGGTTTTTTGAGTCAAACTTACTCGCACTAGTAAAGATGGGTAAGTGAAAACTATTTCTCTCTATGAAAAATCTGTGGAAGGCTTGGCCACGTGGCCCCCCTAAAAAACAGTGCTAACCTTTGTTTATTAAGTTGCTAGACATGTGATGTGAGGGTCGAAGCCAGGTATAGACATGCTTCAGTCGTCCAAATCACGTGTTATTTCATTAACTTAATTTGCAAGTAAAAGGTTAGGATTCTTGAAAAAAGAATAGTCGCATGCACAAGATTCGGGCAAAGAATGGGGAAGTAATAGAAATATTGGAAAATTATTTGTCTAAGCGTTGAAGTAGCCGAGAGTCAATATATGCACCGAAAGAATATTGTCGACAGCCTGTTTAAGTACACTTTGTTCGGGATGTATGCGAAAAATGCCGTCGTGATACGCCGTTATTAAGAATCGAAACATGTGAGAAATTTGGCATTAATTTGGGACTTCAGACGAGACCTCACGCGCATGCGCCCAGCCACCACGGTGATTAATTTTTGAGAACTTTTCTAAAATTTTGTTACAAAGTAATACAACATTGACAGTAATAGAATATTTATAAATCGTCCAAAAACCTATTTTATATATTAGTTAAAGAATATATATTCTGAATAAAGACGCTGCTAATAAAAATTAACTGCTATGGACAAGCCAGACTTTCAAACAATGGCCTCCTACTGTTTTCTATGATTGTGAAAATGCGTTTTTATCTGTGAAAATCAGAGTCACACAAAATATATTTTTCCATAGGCATCTCTCCCGTTTACTTAGATTCATTGTTATCAATTATTCGCAAACATTACCACAGATTATTCAAGCTACATTCAAATTTCAGCTATGCCCAGGCGCATTCGGTATCAAGTAATGATGTATCGTATTTTCACTGAATGACTTCGTAAGCAAAATGGAATGTAGCTCTCTTTTACGATGCTGCCTATTCCTGTATTTGGCAAAGCAATAAGCGTCAAATGTTTTATAAAAGGTTTGTTTTATCTTCGGTCTACTTTTTTTTTTTATGTCAGTTTATATATATAT
>NW_019211454.1:66503793-66548066 GCF_002443255.2 Varroa destructor | reverse complement strand
ATATATGGTGCAAAAAATTGCCTATGGTATAATAGTAATAATTACCTCAGACGGTTACGAGTGTATGCACGGGCTATCTCGGAAGTTTTGTTTGGAAAAGGGGATCTTGATAACGATCGCTATCGATTTTAAAAACAGCACCTGCTTTATACTAAGATGTAAACAGGGTAAAGAGACTCAATAATTCCAAAACATCAAAATTAAAAAGTTTGAAGTGAATGTCCTGACATTGATTCCTCTTTTAATGCTGCCAAAACATCCAAGCATTATTTTCCCGAAAACGATTACGACATTCTAAAAAACAGTCGGCTTAGCATTGAGTTTTTTTACTCGATTTCCCAAACAGCATAATATTTGTATGTACATAATTTTTTCTTTTAATTTAAGATCAGCTTTATGGTAAAATTAACTTACTTGAATATTTTATAATATAATGCATTTATTATAATAGCAAAGTGACGGTTTAATTGCAACGGTGAGCGAGGATAATGGAACAACTGCTGTTTGATAACGAGACAACCATAAGCAGAACACTATCGTAGAGCATCATTTCGTAACGGCTGGAACACTTCGTGTCAACATCCCGTAATATCTAGTAAAGATGGTGCAAAACAGTAACGAAACTCAAATTCAGGCTCAAACGGGGAACACTTGAGCCACGTCAGATTCAATGCCACAGCAACGGAAAAAAGAAAGTACCATTTTGAGTCATTTCGGTTAAGAGAGAAACAACGTGTGATGCGGCTCGCTCCGTGCAATCGAGACTAGGAAAACGAATGCCGAGATGGCAAGCTGAGGACTCAGCATACTTTCGTCAAGGACAACCAACATCGACCGTAATTTCTCAAAGTTATCAAAATAAAGCGTATCTAAATTGCGATCGTCGTCATCATGTGGTCTGTGACCGGCACAGAAACCGTTGCCATTTGTCGAAGTAACTCTCACCTGCGACTCTCGTTATTTCCCATAGACAGTGGAAAATATGTGCAACGCACGAACACTTGTCTATGGTAGTCCTACAGCAACGTAATATGCACACGTGTTTTTTTATTATAATTTCATTAGGCGAACTGAATTTTGTCATTTTAATTAAATAAAACTTGGCAGAAAAACCGCGAAAGTGATTACGTCTGCTTTAATGTCAACATTAACAAAAAATGACTGTAACAATCTAAGTAATTTGTTCTACAGACTGCACCCCCCGACCCGACGAAATCATTCTATATCTAATAAATAACGTTGCACAGGGGCTGTTAATGGCCAGACAGAACTATATTTATAATCAGAAAACTGGAAGCTCTTAAGCCAAGCTACCAAATCTGTAGCTGACTCTATTTTTTTTTTTTATCTATTAGTTAAATACGGACAGAATTACGCGGTCACCCGCTCTGAAATCGAATGGGTTTGCTTGTTTTTTTATCACAGCTGCGAACTGTAATTTATAACCAACATCTATAGATTGCTAGATTCATCTTTTCGCTGTTACGCGTTCTCAGTTTCTCACGAAACTGTTGAGCGACTTACAGTTTGATCTTTGGTTTCTTTTTTTTTAGGGTTATTATAAACCAGCAGACCAATATAAAGTTGTCGCAGAAAATGTTACTAATAAAAACTTAATTCAATGCTGTAAATAGAATCAAGCGCACAAGCGTAAAACCGATTCGAAGTGAGAAGTTTTTCTAAATTGAACCCAATGGCCTGTTTAGGGTTTAGATCGTTCTGCGTCCGGATCTTCACATAATTCAGATTTTGTTGTATTATAGAGCTTACACTATGCACTCTATGACTTTTTGCTATGGCTTAAATGACAAAAGCATGCTAGACTTTCGTATAGCTCGTATAGTCTTGAGGTCCGAAACGCTGCCGAAAAGATTTCATCCCAGTATCACAATAACAATATTACTTGCTAACATTTGAAGAAAATATCTCTTGGAACTCAGAAGTATTCTTCAATAATGAGTCATATCAACAACTCCTCAGAAAATACTGCGATGGAAAACAACTTTACGAACCTGAATACGGCATTCTCTTGTGCCACTATTAGTTGCTCTATATAGGCCAAGTATATATATAAAGGTAGTTGTTCGTTTAAAAGACGACTTCGACAGAAATAAGAATTTGTCCATTTTTCACACTACTTATCCTTTTTATAGGCCGACACAAAAAAGGCTTTTGGAAGAACAGTAAAGGCAC
Organism: Varroa destructor; assembly: GCF_002443255.2. Classification (NCBI taxonomy): domain Eukaryota; kingdom Metazoa; phylum Arthropoda; class Arachnida; order Mesostigmata; family Varroidae; genus Varroa; species Varroa destructor. Next base: position 66,545,873 of record NW_019211454.1, on the reverse strand, counting down.
GGATACGACGGCTTCGTGGGCAAATTTAATACACGTATATATCTCACTGCACAACAACGCCGGCTCCCTTATTTTAGATAATAGTCTTTCAGGGTATGAATTATACACGTAGCATGCGTTTGTCTGCCGGTTCATTCCCTGACCGACAACCACCCACCTTTATGTTGGTTCGTATAAGTACGTTTGACTGTATTCGTGTATGGAATCATATCTTTGCTATACTCAAACAGACCTTGATTAACAGAATACGAACAGAAATGGAATCGAATCGAGAAAAAAATGAATCGAAAAAAAAAAAAACAATAGTCGAATAAATAGAGCAGAACTATTATGAGTTGAAGACCCTATATGTATATGCAGCGTATTGTTCGCTGCTACAGTTCCACCGTGCTTTAAATCTGATGATAAACGACCCGCTTTCGCTTATAACTGAATCAGGGCAATCGGATTTCATGTGTTGAAAAATAAGGAGACAACAGACTCTGCTAAATATTTACAGTCACCCCTGAGAGTTCCTTGTCTGACGCTTTTTAGCTCTACTCCCTCAAATAGTTGGCTGTTGTTTTTGCTGCTTTTGTTTTGCTGTTGGGCCGGGCTGGGGTGGCGCGGGCAAAATGCCGTTTGGTGTGGGCTGCCTTGGGTTCTGTAGCTGGATTTGCTTACCTGGCTTCCTAGAACTCGTTCCACTGGGAGCCACCAGCAGGGTTATGTTCTTAATTGTCAACGGATCGCAAAAACCAGAAGGCATATATATGCCCCAGCAACACCTACCTGCGTGGTAGCTGTGTTAAGTTAACTCATCTCATTTTCGACTTCTCTCTCACACGCACACTCAGTGTTCCCAGTTTTATTCTTTGGTTAGGTTATTCTTGTGCTGCTGCTGCTGCTGTCTGTTCGCCCCCACGGGCCTCCCAGCTCGTTCGGGCCTCCCTCTGGGCGGCAAAAAGCAAGAAAGAACGTTAGTTCACCTGAGTACCACACGAAAGTCTTCTGTGCGTCTTCGTATCACCACCGGCAACGCTTACGTTCTGCCCCGTCCACACAGACAGAACGACTACAACTACTACTACACTTATCTGTAATAGTCTAAGTGATCTGATTACGCGCTGCTTTGCCCCGAAAAGCAAAGCACATGGGCATACAGAAAAACAGAACGAAAAGAACATGCGAGAGAAATAACTCACGGACAGGTAGATAAGTAGGCACTTATTAACTTCAGGCATCATCGTCACTGTCGAGCTGCCGCTAGATCGATAGACGTGTAAGACATACTTACAGAAAGATTACAGCAGACGCATCAGGCAAAGGGAAGGAGAAGGTAAGAGGCGGTTCTCGATCGATTTCGTAAGGTGCCTATTAAAGCGAACATTCGCAGATTATTATTGACGAAAAAAAAAACTTGTAATATTTTGGCCCGTATGGCTACACAGCGACACAATGATGTTTATGCACGCTAAATGTGCTAGGATAGAACATCAGAAATGTCTCAAATGCCAGAACATCAATCGACTTTGCCTATAGGAAAAGGTCTGATATATCGCATAATAGGTTGACTAATGTGTATAAACGCACTGTTTCCCAGGAAGGACCAAGCTCGAGCATTGCCTTTGAGTCGACCTACGCGATACAACAACGATTGGACATTCTTTGGTATTGATTGACAATATCATAAATTGTTTATCAAAGATCGCCGTATACGTACAGGCATCAGACGTATTTAGTCCTGTGTTTTTCTTATCGGTAATCAAGAACTCGCATGATCAGTGCATTGGCAATTCGTTGCTGGTGTAACCCAGGCACGAAGGTTTGTTTAGACTCTTGGTTTTATAGAAACTGTTTTCGTCACGAAAGTATTGCTAAAGATCAGGAATCCCTGCGTAATGATTTCATAGAGTTTCATGATATAGCGCAATATGTGCAAAATCTCCGCTGAGGCTATCGCTGAAACCTGGACGAGTACAACTAATTTTCTTTAACATGAAGGATCATGGCGCGTTTGGTAAAGTTCTAGACCGAACTTCAGCTCGTAATCCCTCCTTTATAAGTAGTTTAAATGGGTTCGACTAAATCTTTTCGGAAATAAACTTTATTTTTTTTTTATTTCCAGCTAAGTGTGCCACTGTATTAAAGCTGCTAGCGTTGACTGTATGGTAATCGTAATCATCCTGCCAAATCTTATAACACGATCTCTTTCATTTATTCTTATTTATTTATATATCTAATTCGGATTATGGGGTCAAGTAAAAGATTTCGCGCGCTCATCAAGTGGCGCGCAGTCTTTAAAAATTTGAAGTGTTCGATTTGAAAGGAAAACATTCAGTCGTCATGTTAAGTCTCGCGTTGTGAGAACAATAGCAGGAACTCTCCTCTCTTTGTCGTAACGATTGTGAGTACGTTTCTATGACAGCTTGATATTAATTTTTCAGTTTCGATAAACAGCTACGTTACGTCGCGCATGCTTTGACTATAGCAGCGTCCGCCGTACAAAAGCAAGCAGAAGAATCAAATCATTCTTTAAGAATCGATTTAAATCCTCTTCCAGTACAGGCCGATATCAGGTAACTATATATGTTCTAGGTTTTAAAACATCGCTTACATGAATGATGTCTTCATTTAAAACGAAAACTTCCAAACTATGGGAAGATCAATGACGTATCAGGGTAGCTGATATCGTATTTGAATAGCTCGTTGGTAAATGCAGAATTATTATTCGGTATGGAATCATCACTTCGTTATATAGAGTTTCCCAAAACAAGGATTCTTTCGCGCAAAGGCTATAGTGTTATTACGCATCCTTCGACTTCATCTAAATGGCGACTGCAGCAAGGGTATTGTATTGCATTTGCTAAACTTTAGCTATGTCTGCTTCACTAGGTAAACGCCATTGTATATCCATCCTGGTGATACTAATTCGTGTAAACATTGTAAAACCCCCCTCTATTTTAATATAAGGTAAATATTCTATCTTTCTACCCTTCTTCTCTCCCGTCGTACCATCACAGTTAGTACAGTCTACTATTTAACTAGCTATAAATTACTTCGTGTACTTTCATGTCTCTTTGCAAGTAAAGCTTTTGCTGATTTTGTTGGTTCTCGATATTTCTTGATCTTTGTCTCTGCACGGATGTGCTTTTCTTAACCGCCCTCACCAGCGTGAGGGCGTTTATCCACCGGCAAAAAGACTTTTCTGAATTACCTGTTTTCAGTTGTAGTGAAGTCTTTACCTATTTTCAGTTGTAGTGAATCAAACCTCGAAGAATATTTTTATGCTGTTGGCAACTTTTGTATCTTTTTTTTTTGTTTGTTCGGTCTGTTGTCCCTGTTGGCCGTTCGATTGGTACCATTTCTGGTGAACCGCGCTCCATTCCCTATTCAGTTCCCGCAGCTGCCGGGGCCACTGTCAGCATCGGCAGCGGCGCCGTCGTCGCCAGTGTTCTGACGGCATTGGCAGCTTATGCCGACACTGTACAAAATACATTTGTAAACGCTTCTATATACGCTAGTACGCGGGAGCGACAAACGTACAGCCGCTGCTATGTCACGTAAACATAGATGCGAGCGCACACAACCGTACGCACGCATGCAGCAGCCGCAGCAGCAGCAGCGATGGCGGCAGCACGACCGCCGACCAAACCAGCCACTCAACAGCATCAACCTTGCTTGGCAGGCCGTTCGTCGCGCCTTCGGCACAAACCAGCGCGCCATCGACCAGCTAGCAGTCACCAGCAAGAACTTCAGCGGCACTAGCAGAAGCGACTGTCAGCGAGCACTGCAAGGGGCAGCACCAGCAGCAGTTGACTAGCCAGCTCGGCTCAGCTAGAATACAGAGAGAGAGAGAGAGAGGACGAGATCGAGAGAAAGGAAGGAAGGGAGGGAGCGGGAGAGAACGAGAGACGGAACGAGACGGCAAAGGGGAGGAGAACGAGAAGGACGAAGTTAGCCGAATAGAAAAGGTAGAAAAAGAAGAACATGGGAGCACCACGACGGACCAAGATGGCGGAAGGTTTCGTTGTTGTTGGTGTTGATGTTTCTCCAGTGGTTGTTTGTGCTGCTGCTGCTGCGGCGACGGCAGCAGCAGCAGCAGCAGCCGCAGCCGCTACCGCTGCCGCTGCCGCCGGTTACGGTGGAAAGAACAGTGACTACTACCGCCATCGCTGGTGATTCTCCGGCAGCTACAGCGGCTGGAGCAGCATCCAACGTCGTCGTCGTCATCGTCATAGCCATTGCAGTCGTCTATAGAAGCCTAGTTGAAGTAACAGCCCCAGAGGCTACGAAACAGGGCCAAGCATAGATAGAAGATACAGCAGAATCAGACAGATAGACAGCCGCTCGTGGTGGTGTATTCCGCTGTGCTGTGGTCATAATGGTACTGCTAGAACAGCTCATGTTGAATGGGTCGCTAAGTCGGCCGCTGTAATCAGCGCTATACTCCGCTGCCTTTGCTGGGTCGTAGTGGAGCGACGAGGACAAAAGAAAACAAAGAAACTCTGTCCGATTTGGCCTGGTTTGTCTTCTAACAGGTATCTACGGCGATATGTGTGGTTGTTCGTGCTTGACGACGGCAGGCGAGGTCCACATAACGTCAACTACAACATACACACAAAACTAATGCAAACTACTTAGACAAAAAGTTCTCCAGGACTATACTGAACCATTAGTCTGCCAGTTTGTATCTATTATATCAGTTTGATTGTCGGGTGTTGTTTGTGCTGCTGCTGCTGCTGTTGTCGCCGCCACCTCTTCGTACGAACAACGGGTAGACGCGGTAGACCATCATTCAGCCATTAATCCGTGGACATCGGGATTGCACGCTAGGCTGTATGTTGCAACGCGATCACAGTGGCACTCGTCTAGGACTCAGAGAAAGCGCTCCATGCCAAACGAACTGTTACTGTTTTGGCTCTCTAGGGCTATCGGTGCCGGTTTGTTCGGCGGCTCAACTGAGTTACAGGTGGTTATTGTTGCAGCGCCTTGTAGACCTAAAGCAAAAGTGACACGAGAGCACTTCAGCGCAGGACCGAATTGGCAGCAGCCAGCAGAGGAGCGAACAAATTATACTAGAGACACTTACTGATATTAGGAGAACCAGTTTTGTCGGTGTCAGCGTGACTGGTAACGGTGTGAAAGTTGATTTGAAGTGTTTTGTGAGGCGTGCCCCCAGCTTCCCGGATATAGTAAACACAAGCGAGGGTGCGTTACACTGTTATAGGAAGTGTTTGTGAGCCTTTTTTCATTTTGATGTTTTTTGCTAAAGTGCTTTCTGTGTCAGGAATATATTAGAGGAAAGAAAGGGAAAGTGACAGAAAAGTAGAATCTAACCATGGATTTAATGGAAAACTTGTATTGTAGCTAGAAAGGATACGTTGACGTCTACAATGTTGATCGAAGGCAGGTGTTCGTCTTGGAGCTAACGAAAAGCGGCGCTTGCTCGAAGCAAAGCTGCTGTTCATCGGATAGACAAGTAAGAGACAAAGGAGCTCTGTACTCCTTAATAAGTGAGAATCTTCCGAATATCTTCGCAGGATCCTTCTTCAGCTTGTGACGGGAACTGTGAGAAATTCCATCTCTCAACTTTCCTGAAATCCCTGAGCACTTTGTTCCTCAACAAATTACCAACTTCTGTTTACTTGGTGACGGCTTCGCACATCTAACAGGTAGCATAGCGAACTCTTAACACGCGCGTAATGATTAGCATTCCTTATCATTGCCCGTACAAAGATATCGTTGCATGGAGTTTTACTTGTATAACCAGTAGCATGAGTAACACTTCCTTGTTATAGTACCACAGCCTGGCTTCTTTGTACCGGTGATGAAATGATATTGAAAACGTCAATCGCTCGAGTAATCTAGGGTTTATTGCATGTGTGTGGCAATGACCGAACTGACAAGAGATAAAATGTATTTTGGCTCATCAGTGTGTACTAAGTACTATTCGAATAGAGCAAAGTGTCTGGTCTTAGTCGTAGGCTAGCAAAATCTGCTGTATATGTGTTTTTTTCAAAGTTTTCCTATGCCGAAACACCTTGGGACGCTTTAGTACTACACCTAGGATATGCTTTGTATAGTTGCTTCCTATTTAACTAGTATACATAAACTTTGTTAAGGTTAACCATAAGCATTCGCATTGTTACCCAATCCTTCTGTACTGTATGCGGCTGTAAAGGGCACTTATAATATTTTGATATTTCCATAGCTTCGGCGTACGAACAGTTAAGTACATGTATATGTTAATATTCGTTTTATTATATATTTATTAAATATTTCAAATCACCCCCAAATTCTCCACCAGAAGACAACCGTTTGATAGTTGTTGTGTTTCGAAACGGTTGCATATATCCATGCATGTAGACAAAAAAAAACAGGTGAAGCATCATGGAGGCTAGGACCAGAGCTGCCGCTGCTCGTGCTGCTTCAGAAGCAGTAAAATCAACGTCAGTCTTCTGGGTTTTGATCTGGATGTACTTACATCGTCCATAGTGTTGACGCTATCGTATAGAATCGAACGCGCAATAGACAGACAGCAGGAACGGGCAGATCGTTAGTTGGCCCGTCAAAGGGGATCTTCGCCTCTAAAAGAAAACCAAAAGAGGAAAAAGGACAAGACGGCGCAGAAGACACTAAACATGAACAGCAGCAGCCAAACGGTATAATAAGCAGCAGAAGCTATAGAAAGTAAGACTGGTGTGATTCTTCGATGTCTGCTTTTTCGACTGCCTCAACATTGACAGCCACAAAGAGCCTTACTGCTACCGCTACCTTTTTATCCTTCACTTGCCAGCAGCAGGAAATGAAATCCTGCTCCTTTTGGATCACGCGTTAACGTAGCGCTGATGCAAGCCAATGTAAAAAAGAGATACCGAGTGCTTGTTGTTATTCAGTCAATCGTTAATATTAGTATTACAGCTTTTTTTTTTTGTGTCAATGTAAATACGTGCTCTTTGTCATATCAGTTTATTATTGTTATAACACTCAATTACCCTTTTGCATCTACAAATAAAGTTCGAGGACTGTATACGTAAGCAGATATGTTTTATCTGATCTCTGAGTTAAATCTGGATCATCATAACTATTCGATAAGAAAGAATGATCACGATTTGTTCGGGTTTTGGAACAGAAGTGGATAAGGAAAACATTTTATCTGAGTGAAGGAATTGTGACTAATAGTAATGTAGTCATGTGAGCAATGTTTCGGCTACTCGGCTAGTTATCAGCATAATAGAGCGGGGTACAGCCATCTTTACATGATTGTTTGACGTTGAGATACTCTTGTTAGCTACGCTTTACACAACAAAGTCAACGTCATAGGCATGATCGTAAATGCAAGCAGACCGTAATGGTCGGACATAGCAGCTCAGCATTACCTTGACAAACGGCAAATGCACTATGCCCAAATCGCTTTGTTCCGATGTCCCTACATCTCCCCTGGATTAAGACTGAAGCTAAAGACATCGTGTAAAACCTCTGTACAGACGTTGCCCTTCCTATTGTTGTCGCAGTGTTGTAACTCATCTTACGAAGTACGAACATTATCGAGCGTTCTATATGTTCAAAGAGGACCGCAGTAAATGAGAGTGTAGCATGTAACATCATTCGAATCCGGCTGTCCTTAGATAGCCTGTGAAATTTTACGGGTGAGAAAAGACTCGTTTTAAGCGCAGCAGAACGATCACTTCACTTGCCCGGTTAGCCCATGACATCACTACGGGGCTGGCCCACAGACTGGTACTTCTCGGTAGTGGATCTCACTAAACCTAGGCTGAGAGTATGCTATACTGCTCTCTTACGTAATATTTTAGGTTAGCACAACCTGAAATTAAGAATATTTATGCGGTTTGAGATTTCGCCGGGAAGAGGAAAGTAGGTACCTCATTGGCAAAAACGCTCGACTACTTTCTACTTCTATACAATGATATCGCTCGCGTGACGTACAGACTGATGATAGAATTAATACTGGATTCATAATTGCTGGATTGATCTGATTGATAAATTAGTGCGGCATTATAATTAGTATTTGACACATGTAACGCTGCTACAGATCATCGTCTGGAGAAATACGCCGCACACGAATAAGCTACAGAATGGGGCAAATTTATGCGGAAATTTTGCTAAGCCGAATTAAAGTGCATCAGTGATCTCTATAAAAATTTCTAGCAGAAATAATGTCAGTTAGGGTATTAACTTGCCTCACGTAGCGAACATTATTGTTCAACATTTTTTTTTCGATAAATATTTTCTAATAAGAAAAAAAACTATTAGTCCTTACTAATAGGATCGCGAGATTTTTGGTCATGTTATTGGTTAGGAGTGCGAAAGATTTCGTTTTCCCATGCGAGAAAGTCTCGGACTGTATCGTCTATTGCATGATGCAGCGATATCACAGCTTCCACTCAGAAAGTTTGCTATAATTTCATGTAATTAAATAAATTAAACGAAGAACATGCCTGACCTCAAGGTCACATTTTTACTCGGTTCAATACATAGATGTGGGTTAGAGATGGCCTTCTGGGTCGAGTCTGGGTTCAGCACACGCTTCAGCGTTGGAAACAGTCAAAGATCTGTTCGTTCTGACATCGATTCCAAGGAAGCACATTGGTTGAAGCTTCGACTTGTACCTAGGAGACGTACGTGTATCAAGCCAAACTTTGAAAAACGAGAACGAAAAACCCTACTACTGGCCAGACAGCAGACACTGCCAGTGACAAATATTTTTTAGGCCGTTATGGAATACTTCACTTCCGCTTTGGCTATTTCTTTAACTTACAATCATTATGTGTGTACTTTTAATAGAGAAGCTAGCTAAGCAGCGATCGTTTTTTTCTAGTTACCGAATAGATTATATAGTAGATTTTTACAGAGCAAGATATGCTAACTTTTTGTTCGATATTTTGGCTGTATATAAATTTCTTTTGTGATAATGCGAAAAAATGTGTTGTGAACACGGTGTTATTTTCATTATTCAGCGATGGAACGTCTCGACTGAGACGTTATCTAGCGCAAAATTGCTTGCTTCACTATGAGCACTACGTTCAGGCAAATTACAACAAAGGGGAAAGTAAATCTGTTCTTATACTTGCGCCGTATTCCTTCACCTACTGGCATACACTGGAGACTATAGTGGATCTCAATTCAGACGCTTTTTATAAAGTGTCGTTTCACATTAACGAAATAGTAGTAAACCGAAAAAACGATCAAATAAAAAAAAATGACAATAACCGCAAAAGGGTCTTCATAGACTGTCAGCTCTGTGATTTTGTAGAACGGCAACGTTTGGATCTGCACTTCCTTACAATAATACTTGGCTCTGCCTGATCTGTTTGCTTATTATGGCTAACTTGAGTTGTGAGGCGAAAATCTGTGCTACGTTCTAGTATGTATGTACGTACGTACGTACGTTTCATGATAATATCACTGCTGAAATTGCGTGGCATCGGCGTTTCTGCCATCCTCTCTACCCCTAATAGATTAAACTACTATTGGAGGATAGCAGAATACGAAAAATCCAGAAAAAAACGCCGTGTTTTTTTTATTAGGAACTCTTTTGTAGCTTGTCCTTAATGTGTTCCATCGTTAGAGCGCTGGCGACAATGGTAACTTTTGGCGATGACAACAGAACAACGAAGCGGCACTGCGTTGACTCTAAATTGCTTTGTGTGTATCTATGCGGTGTATGAAAAATCTACTAGACACATTGTTAATATTGGTTGGGCGAATCGGTAAAGTGTCGAGTGAAATAAAAGATATATAAAGTTATAAGCTAATGCTCAAATCATATTATGGGGAGTAGATTGGTAGAATTTATTATTTGCTTTCACGAGCGATTCTCACGATGATGTATTTCAATAAAAATGCCGTAGATAGATTCAGCTATGCGGTCTTTGGTAAAATGATTTTCGAGGATATCATGAAAGCGCCTGTCATTTGGAAATTATCTCCACTGCATAGTTCTACGTATGTTCTTCCCATGACCGGCCAAAAAGCGCAAGCGTCTTCGATAGTATGATATAAATCTAAACTAAAAAGATCGATAGTCACCTTCGAATGTATGTATAATTGAATTTGTTTTTTTCGTTAGGATTTGAAGATTATATATAGATATATATTATAAGATTTGAAAGTAGACCAATGGCGGCAAGTACTTCCACAGAGTGAAAAATATTCGCAAATATTAAAAAGTGGTCCAGCCAAAAAATATCTGTATCTGAAGCCCTCAAGGAGGCTTTCTTAATAAAGTTTTAGATCCAATCGGACCAGATTATAGTGAGTTATATACATATATATATATATCTAACTTTGAGCAGGCGCTTCAGGGTCCATCCTTCGGCGTCATTTACTACTTCATAACTTCACTGATATAGATATAAGCATTTCAGTCCACCCTTATTCTTCAGACAACGATTGTCATTACTTCAAAATATTATTAGCAAACCTAAGTAGGGCTGCAGCACTGTAGTAGATCGTCTTAAAGATCACAGAACGGTAAAGAACTAGGTGTTGTTTGTGAACTATTCGAAAAGATTCGGAACACGAAGGTGAAAGAAACTTTTATAAAAGAATCATGATATTTGCACATGATGATACCTGTGTGTAACTTGTTTCTTATCAATAAACGGCACAGATGTTGAAGTTACCTTAATCGAAGTTAGCCTCTCTATTTTACATTCTTTAAAAGGTGAATTGTTGTTGATGCTACAAAGTCGCGTAATGGTTCGGCTAAAATATAGACTATTATAGCTTAATCATGCGTGCCATAATCTCGGCTTGTCTGAAAATTGTCGATAACGTCGTGCTATATAAATCTATTTACAGTAGAGTGTATTTCAAAGAGTGGTTGGGTCGAATGTAATATTTTGACAAAGTATAGACGATTCCTTCTATCTAAACATGAGTCGATTATATTAGGCGGACATGCGACTTCGACATTGCGATATCATTGGACAGGAAGCATTGCTATCGCTCTTACGTCGCTTCGTTCCGCTTTCATAGTTTCTATTCGTCCGCCGAACACAAGCACCCCTTACCTTAATGTGGCGCCAAAATCGAAAATCTAATAGCAAGAACAAGAGTAAGATCATATGTTTGCTCGATTAGGTTTCTTTAGGGTTCTATTCACATTCTACATATACGTACATAGACATGTGTAACTGTATTAACTAAAGTAGGCGCATATGATTTCTTCAACGATATTGCGTGTCCTCGTCTGATATTTTGCTATTTTTCCTATGGCTTGAATTTAGTGGTTAATAGCGTTCTGTGTCGTATCAGTTTGACCAAAACGACCATTGTCGGTCGCATTCATTGACACCTGTGTTATGTCCTCGTCTATCTCAGTTTTTGCTTTCCATTTGACGATGTTTGAGCTCGTGCGGCTGCCTTTAGCGACTCGAGACTTTCGGATTACTCTAACGTCTATTTGCCTGTCACAGCTAGTCGGATAGTCTAGCAATCTCACCGAGGATCTCAGGATTTAATTTTTATCAAGCCAACTTTGCCACCGAATATGACAGTGAGGTCATTATAGTCCAGAGTAAGTGAATAGAAATTATTAACAGAGAGTTTGGTATTTGTAAATCAACAGTAGACAAAAACGACGTCGGACATTTGTAGCAATATCTATATGGTATAAAAGATTATAAAGGACTATCTCATGCGTGTCTCGTTTGCATTTACGTGGAGTAATTAGAGTATTGCGCATTCCACGAATACGCATAATTATAAACGCTATATTCAACACTATTATATATATATATATGAATTGGTGGCCGTTTAATATGGCAGATCGTCTCGACGAAATTTAAATTATCCCGCCACTCTAACGGTTTATATATTTATGTCTAGCTCGGCTTCATGGAGTCACAAAGTATGCGAAGGGCATTTCTCGCATGCATATAGTAATTTCACTGCTGCTGCTGTTGGAAGACTCCCGTTATTCCATGCCGTATAGTGATAATAAGTCCTTAAAATTATGTGCGATATTGGTAGCTTACGATTTGTATTGCATGTAACATGACGGGGTCACAGAGCTATAATTAACTACTATGTATTAATGCCATGAATTTCATTACACGCACGCAAACCTTCTAGCGCATCAGAAAATTATCCTGCAAATGGCACCAATAAAAAACAAATCTTGTGGATTGGAATTTAAACAAGTTCATGTCGGTCGATCACAATATTTCACTTTGCGGTTTGGAGCACGTTATAAGCCTTCAAACAGGAACTTTTCACAGTAGGCAACAGAAGCATGACCAAGCCATTCCGCTACCGACTCTGAAACAATTAGTTATCTCGTTACTATTTGGGTCCTTTCGATAAGATAGAACAATACGCCTTATTATTATAAATAGCCTATTGCGTAAATGGCCGTCAGCATCATCAGCAGCAGCAGCTCACTTATGCCTGTACCTAGTCAAGGACGATGCGAGCGTTCACCTTGAAAGCACTAGTTTTTGAAGGGTGACACCGTAATGCAACGGCTTAATATAAGAGCTTTGCCTTGTGTACATGTTAACTTTAGTGGCTGTGAAGAGTCACACGTTTGCGCCATTCAAAAACATGGGGCGTGGGCCATAGGACCATGAGAATAAATCTGTACACTTTACGCATGTTTACATAGACTGCGTACCATGGTACTGTTTTCATAGAAGACGTTAATGTCTCTTGAACTATTTAGTTTTTCCTGGCGTTCACTCACATCTATTCGCGTACAATACTAAAAAAAGGAGATTAGTAAGCTATAAACAAACGATGGCCATTGAAACATCAATTTCTATTGTACATCCAAAACAAATATACCATTATGGCGGTAGCTGCGTGTTGCTCGTGTTTGTGGTACTAGAGCGGGGGTGTTTAACTCTAATGGTCATTCTGCTGATCTGGCAGCGAAATTCTAACATAATGCTTCGGCGAAACAAAAAAAAACGCAGCCAATTTATAGGGGGTCTCACTTTTCTGATGCACGATTTTTTTTTGCAAGTATTCCTGCCTCGAGTAATGCAAGTATTCGAGCGGCATAAATCTATTAATTCACGCTTTTCACTTTCCATCACAATTACAGTGGCCGTAAAAACAATGTAAAAGAACGAGACATTGGGCCGACTAGTGAGAAGTATGTATCACATTTGCTTATTTTGCAAATTTTCCACTATGTTTATACTCTCTAAATCAATTTGTTCCTCTACTTTTACGACCACAGTAACAGGGTCCGTTATAAAAGGGCTTAACAACTTAGTGGGGTGTTCCCGCTTAGTGTAAAACAGGATAAATTGTGTTTTAGGTTTATTTAGCTAGAAATGTGATTACCGTTATCCACGTAAGTCAACCATGCGTTTTTAGCTGAAGCAAGATTGCCAACGACGACAGCGCGATTCCATATATCTATACAATTTGTGTTTATAGAATGCTTGAAAATCTCAGCGTTTAAGTAAGCACTGAAATTGAAAAAAGAGTAAGTTTTTTTAGTATTACAACTATCTGTATTTTATTCAGTAATCTTCTATATTTTATTGGCTTTACTGTTTTTCTTTTGTCATCTACTTAGAATCATACCTAATACATAATACGTAATTGCACCGCGATTATCCTGGACAAAGATGACTATTTTCGCGTGTTCTTTAATACTGCGTGTTATCACAAGTGTGCAAGGAAATTTCACACTATTTGAGCACGGGCTTCCATCACAAAACGTCCGTTCACGTCTTAAAAGTGAGTTAGTCCATTGCACAGTTGAGAAGATCTATACATAACGAACGCTTCTGCCTTTTCCCTTCTCTATAAATCACTATTTCTGTGCATCTATATACGTAATTGATTAAGTTACGTGACAAACTGGCAATTATTTGCACCGGTTCCACGATCGCCACATTAATCGAAGATCCTCTAGCTTCACACGTTGATTCAGTAATGCCGCTGCTACTGCTGTTGCCGCTAAATGAGCGCCGTGTCATCGGTCAGAAGTGGATTTTCTTTCTTCGTCACGCTACGCCTACTTGGCCTATCTATCTGCTTGTCTATGGAAGTGTCTTCGGAAGAACAGTGTAGCAAAAAGAATCCTGGGGTGCTCCCGAAGCATCCAGGAAGTAACTAATACCATATACGCGTTGCTTGTCAAATGGGATTTCCAGCATCAGTGAAAAAACAGTCCGACTCATTCACTTACAAACGGGAAGTTAGTATAAAAAAACGTGTCTCATTTCGCTACCACACCAGCTGTTGCTATAGGAGCTGAAGCTAGCGCAGGCCCAGCCTGCACTATTAGCAAGCAAACTGCATTGAATGCATACATCCGTATAGTGTAGCAAACGGGCTATAAAACGATGTGAAATTTTGTCAGATTCTGGGTCACGACAATAGCAGTCATTTGATAAGACAGGGAAAAAGAATAACAGTCATAGCTATGCGCAACAACAAGCGACGATGGATCTGTTGACGTTGCATTTATATGTGTTGTTAAGTCTTTTTTTCGAAGTTTTTATTTGGATTTCTCGGTTATAGGTTTGGATGATGGCTTCTTTGTGGGGTTTGCTGTTCAACAACAAACCCCACATTAATTGATGATGTAGCTTAAAACGTTCGCGTGTGGTACGCGCCTAATTATGCTCTACACAACATAGAATATAGTTATTCTCTTTTAAAGAAAATGTATCAGTTCTCTCTTAAAATAAAAATGTATAACAAGAAACACTCGTGACCTTGCTGAATGAATGAACGCTGTACCATAAGCTTGGAACAATGATTCGGTATTTATTTTTTATTTATATATTCATTATAAATTTAATTATATGGAAGTGTGAGAGGAACTTAGCTGAGATGTAGTAAAATGCATGCTAACTTTGGTCGCTTCAACGGTCATCGCATTTCGCGTCAGCCAGGCAACCTATGCCATTAACAGAGAGACAATTCATTTACGATCTATTATTAGCTGTTTCGAATAATAATAACAATCGTTTAGGCTTAAATTTCTGGCCGAAAGCAACTTTAGTACCAATATTTCAGTCCCGATGACCGGTTTATAATTGGATCAAGAAAAGCACATGTTTCTATCTCATGTGTTTTATGCGCTGAGTTAGATTGGATAGTACAGGTAACAGAGATGTTCACTTACACGGACAGACTGCATAGAATCGTGATTTCTAAAATAGCTTCTGTTTTAAAGTGTTATTTTTTCCGTTTTGCTTAAGTATAATGTATAAAAAGAACAATCGTCAAATGGTCTTTTGTAAGCTGGACATTTTTGTCCGGTCACTCTTTACAAGTTAACATTTAATGGAATAATATAATTTAGTCTCGAAGTTGTACTTAAAACAGAAAACTAACTTTCTTGAGAAATAATTTTGACGACCCTCTGCTAAGCTCCTAAAAGAGCAGATTTTGAATTAGACGATGAGCTTCTAAATAATAAAGTACTAAGACCTGATGTTAATATAATTATTAAGAAGTTGCAATCAACTTTTTGTAAATCAATCGTTTTTTTGAAACTGTCCTGATACTGTGTACGGCAGTAAACTGGCGTCACATAAAGACCCGTGCTGTCAATTAACGCTTCGGCTCCCTGCAAGCGCCTTAGCTTTCCTTCCGATTCTTTTTATCGCGTTTCTTCTGTATTCGCTGAAACGTTGGCTTTGGCTGAATAGTGAGTTATCAAATGCGCAGGAACTTTCATCTAAAATGTGGATTTCACATCGAAGCCGGTATCTTTAAGCATTCTGTATATCAGTACATAGTAATGTTGTTGAAGCTTAATAAGGAAGGTTCCCTTACCGTACATTTTTGACCATTTTCACAATTTGTGGTACTAACTTGTTGGACTAGTGAGAAGCTGACGTAAGCCAGACATCTGCAGTCCTAACCCTCCATACTTCACCGGCAGTCGAACCCTACCAAATAGTTGAATCAACTATCATTTCTGTCGAATGATTAAATATCATGGTTTACTCTGCCACCAGTGCTCTGTGTTTTGGACATTTCCGGAATAGCCTTCTTGTTTTGTCTGTTCTCATTATAACTTCACATATTTAAGCCTTAATACTCTAGTCGGTGCCAGCAGTAGGTCACACTATAACAAACAAATTTCAACTATGCAACTTCGATGATTTTCGAAAAATGGATAATCGACATACAGGCAAATGACCAAAGCTAGCAAATGAGAACAAATGGACGAGAGCTACGCAAGAAGTCGATATAAACAGAGACACAATTAGAACGTGCGAGGCGCACTAGTTCAGTAGGACGATGATGGTATTGGTTGAGCTGATTATGATCGCGTTGACGAACCCGCTCAACTAGACCTCACCGAAGATAGGGACGACGTAACAGAAAAAGATCGTTCGTCTGTGCTATTATCGAGGACAACTAGTGCCCAACTAGCAAAATTGTCTTATGCTTTTCTTTATTCTTCTACCGATATTTTACAGTTTTCGCTTTTGAACGTTTTGGCTGGACTGTCTCGTCCATTGCATATAGTCCAGTGTTGCAGGCCACCCCTGCTCCACGAGGAGCGCGAACGATCATATATCGACACTTGCAAACAAACATCTACACACAGAGAGGCATTACGACCCGACCCTCGAAGCGACCGATCGGCCAGCGGTTCATAATCGTTGTGGTCGCAACGTTAACTCAACGGGTTAACGCATGAAAAAGGGTGCGCTGATTGCGATACGTGAGGTGCGCTCAACTGGGCCGCTTCGCTCGTCGTGAACAAGGGGAAGACGGCACCCCTGCTTCCGTCGGCATTTGTCTCTTCATCGTTCTCGCCAAAGGCTCACAACGCTGCTGTTTAAGACGAGAAAAAATTCAGATGCTGCTGCTCCAGCTGGCGACTGTCTCTTTGACTCTTCGAGCTACGGCCGAGGCAGCGACCGTGGCAACTCTTACCTCGGCTGCTAATGTAGCTAAGAAAGGAGAGTGAAGATGGCTATAGTGGTGTCGAAAAATGAACGAACGGCAAAAATTGCCAAGAGCCGACGAAAAAGAAATACTTGCGGTCAAAAGGTGAACCATCAACTAAACGAAGGCAAGGGGGGGAATAGAGCCTGAAGGGAGAGACGGCCCCAGTTGCGAACGAACAGTCAGCGACCACCATGTTGTTATAATAGCATGTGCTGCCTGTAGGGACCAGTTAGTGCCACGAGACGCAAGTCATTGAGATCGTGAACGTCTGATACATCGCTCATGATACGAGAAGTCACGCCGGAAAAGTGGTTAACAGTTTTTGAACAATCGATGAACAGTTATAAATCACAAGGCGGATGTAAAGAGCAAACCCGTTTCTGTAAATATGAAGGAAGGGAGAATGTTGTTACTTAGCATTAGACCCATGTAATCGAATTGCCTTAACCCAATAAATTTTACTTTGTCCGTTATTTTATTATTCTATAAGTGGTAAACGGTTCAAAGCGTCCCGTTTACAGGAGAATTTCCATCATATCAGTGACTGCGGTATACTGGAGTACGTATGGTTTAAGTTGCATATATCTCAACGTGGAAATACGTAGTTCAATATAAATGTAGAAACCTGATGAAACCCGTCTGTATATATGTAGAAATATGAAATGCAAAAAACACACGAAACTAAGTAAATAGAAAAAAGCACCGTTAGTTTGCTTGCTTGTGTACATTCAGCGTAGGGGCAGAAGAACTAAAAGGTAATACTTGAGTTCGTGAAAACTTGTCTCAAGCTTATACTTCATTGTGGCTGGGATTACTTTTTATATCATGTACTTCTTCCTACTGTTGTCACAATTTTCCATGAATTGTCTCTATTGTGTCGGCATTTTATCTTGAAACAGTGTGCCCAACGAAATCAGAACACAAACTAAATATCCAGAAATCCATAGCGAAGCTTATCTCAAGTCTTCACCAAGGTATTAGATGTACTTCGTTTTCAAAAACTCTCGTAACCAAATGAGTGCGTAGCATTGCCTTATATAATACCTATAAGTATACATGGTGTTAAGACAAAAATGAAGTTCATAAATCAATCGTTCCGTCTAAATCACGATGGGTATGGCCTTAGACCAAAATGCATTTCTACAGGGTTTAGTCCTATTTTTACACTGGCTCCATACATTCCAACAAAATCTAAACATTCATTAAAATCGAGCGGAATTGGAGTAACACGATAATGGGACCCCTTTATCGGGGGGCTTTTTTTTATTTACCAATTCGTGATTACCATTGACACAGTAGAACTCATCTGACCACTTCATTGAAAAATGCTTTAAGAAGCTATAAGCATGTCTTTAATTAGAAGCACTCAACCTCGGTTCACACCCATATACGGCGATACCAGAAAAATGATAGCTCAATTAGCAATATATGCGGATAGATAGCCTCCGATGATTATGTGCTGCCACCTATCCAACTTACCACAACTGTGGCGCATCGTGAAGCCGTTTAAAACTTTCGAGTTACGGTTCGACTAGTTAGCACTATTTCGTTGGTTCATTCGTCTGGCAAAGCCGCAAACAGTGTCGCTGTCAGTCTGCCCCCGAAATCGACCATGTACCTTCGTTACCTGTAATTTTTTCAAATTGATTTTTCTTCCGACCATGACACGACTGAGGCGATGGCGGTCAACGAAACACTGAAAAGGTATTTATTATTTATGTATTGCTATTCTTTTAGTTGTTTCCTCTTTTCTATTATATTTTGGCGGGCCAGCAAATAAGACAAACGAGGTGTGCACAAAGCACTTTAATAAACCTCATCCGATGTTTTGTGGACGTCAACAAACGGTTCGAACGATAACAGCGGAATTGCTCAAGAGGACTGCCGTCATTGTTGCTTTATCCTGTACATATCTATGCTTCGTAGTTTCACGTTATCGATTCAGCTGCTGATTTGAACGGTGATTGTTTACCTGCTTCTAGAATCATACTTATTCCTCTTTTTTGTCTGTCTCCGCCATGATGATTTCAAGAAGAATTCAACATATATCGTTGCAGAAGCATGACTAGTATGCCTATCTTGATTCTCATGCCCAAATCATTTTCACCTCTGCTTTTTGGCGTTGTTTTTTTTTTTATCTAGGATTGCCAGATAGTTAATCGACCCTTCAACACAGACAAGCATTTCTTTATATGTATTTTAAATATCTGGTTTTATTTAACATATGCAAATGGTCAGCTTAGTGGATCCTTAGGTGGCTTGTCGCAAGAGACGCTGACCAGAGATTCCCAAAGTAGAATTAAATTTCTTTTTTTTTTTATCAATTTGTCAAATTGAATACCTACAGGTCGGTTTTCTTTATCGAAAGGTTGCAACATGTCCTTATTAAACTCATACTTACACAGCTACGAAATATTTGAGACAGCGCATGTTTTTTCAATAAAAGAAATTTCAGGGCTCTGTGGAAGTATTTTTTTTTTTGAAAAACCTAAATCTATTTGCTCAGCAGTTAAACGGGGACGGCTTGAGTTTTCACACATGCTTCGTATAGATTTAGTTGAAAAACTTTGATTTGAAATGATTTGTTTTTTTTCACTTCTATCCAAACAGAGGGAAGGTGAAGAATGGTTTGCGGGTTGAATATAGTTGTTATCTTATGTCTGGGTTTTCAATAAGAGGTAGAGCAGTGCATTCCACGTCCAGGACAAAGCGCAGATAACATGGGCCTAGTGGAGGGTTGATCTTGTTTTCGGAGAGACTATAATTCATTTTCATTTATTTCATTAACCCCTCAATACGTCCCCTCAAATCAACCTGGATCTTCGACGTACTAATGCACGTACTCGGCTAGCCGCTGGTCAAATGCTAGAGCGATTCGAATATATGTTGATCCGCTAAAATTAGACAATTAGCTGACTCCTGGCTATCGTCAACCCAAAAAAAGCAGAAACCCTGGAACATTAGTACGTTACAGTTGAACTTCTGCGTGGTTCCATTCAAATCGCTTAGCTAGTACGATATATTTTCCTGGCGAGATAATGTAAGAATTAGTATAGCCAAGTTGTCTTATGAAAGTCTAGTCGCCATGTTAGTCATCGTTTTCTGTTGTCTACCTCGTGTATTTCTGTTACTAACATGTATCTTCCAGTGATTTTAGTATATGCTGTGTAATTAACAGTATTCTGTTAATTTATGGATACTGGAGTTGATGTGCATGATCGAATTTATAGCATAGCCACAATGCCATCCTATTTCACGTTTAAGATTTTTCCGTTAACAACGTAATGCTTAATATAGGACGTATTTAAAATTTAGCGCCGTCAGACTGACAACTTCAATTGAGATATAGAATCGATCGGAAAGTACAGAGATCATATCTCGGGAATAATCACGTTACTTAGTCTAAATCGAAAGTAGAATGTGCGTCACTAACCTACCAACGGATTAAATGTCAATGTTTTTCTATTTAGCCTGCCAATGCTGCTGGAGACATGCGCTAGCAGTTCTGCATCAAGTGGACTGCTTGGCGGGGCCGTCATGTCGTCGGTACCTCCATCATCGGCGCTTTCCTCTGTCACCATTAACGGAAATTACCTGCATGCAAACGGGGCGGCAGCTTCTGCCCTCACTAAACCCAACGTGAGTACGAGCAGACGGAGCCACTTCAATGACCTCACGGAATAGTTTGAATATGTTCAAATCAGCTTGAGCAAACAATCTCAAGCTCGTAGAAGACCTACAAGTTTTCCCTTCAAAGTAGGTGTTCTCTCCTACGAACTTTTTCAGCATTGGACGACTGTACTGAACAGTGAACTAGATAGATAATAGTTCCGGTTCAGGTTTGTTGTTAGGTTTACGGGCTAGTTAAACTATTCGATATTGAGACTCAGCAGAATACACAAGGAAGCGAGCATAAGGTTTGTACGCACTAAGCAGATATAAATATTAAATTCGGAAAAGATCTATTTATGAATAAATGTATCGCTTCGTTCAGTCTCGTTTTTAAGTAAACTAGCCGTTGTTTCTCGGGTACTGATTCATAAACGTTTGAAATACCTGTTTTATTGGTTTCCTAATAAGAACGCGCTGAAGATTTCGTTTAGCAGACTTATTGGTAGAGGAAAGCAGTTTACTAAACTAGAGCTACCTCTTTTTTCTTTTTTTTTTCTAAACTACTCGGCGGAAAAACAAGATTCTTGTTTTCATTCTAAATCAAATAAAATGATCCTAAAATGACACGATGATGTTAACCATTATGTAAAAAATTGTCGTGACTTGCAATTTTCAGTTGGTCACCGTTGTTAAGGTGGGCAGCCCCCCTGCATGGGGTGAGGATGCCCGCTCGTTGACATCATTTCAAACGTTTCCTCGGGCTCACTCGCGAACAACATCGTCCTCTGAATCTCCGGATGCTATTTCAGGTGGCGTTCCGCTGGCGCCTTTAAACCCTTTGTCCGGACCCGACACATCACAGGGCTCAACTACTACTTCATGTAGTACCTCTACCGACAGCTCATCTATACTTACTGTGCTTATTCCTCTGGGAGCAGGAGACCGACGATTCGGTTTCAGTGTAATCGGTGGTGTTGATGAACGATTCGCACCGAAAATCGAGGCAATAAACGCAGGTTTGTACTCATCAGGTTTACAGATAAATGTCTGATGTGCAGAAGAAGTTTACTCACTCTGAGATGTATACATTTTCAATTATAGATCAGGGCTGATCTCTTAGAATTGATGTGTTCGTCACATCTCTATACGGTCGTGATTGTGCTGAGCGCTCAATCAAATAAAATCCGCTGCGTCTGGGTTATTTGGGTTAGAGAAGTAATGATTTATTAATATCAACGATTATTTTATCCACGCAAGCGAAATTAAATATTATAATATTGCACGTTTGTCCTTGGTGAACCTCAAGAAAAAACCTGCGGAAACGCGGCCCTCTAGCTCCCTACGACAACTTCCCGGAAGGGTTTGGCAAGATTACGGATGCAAAGATATCTCTGATATCAAAGACACCTTAGATAGGCATAGACACTAGTTTCGGAACAATGTGAAGCAAAAATAACTATGTATGCGGAGTTTTCTAAGAGACAAAAAGCTTCTGTGTAAAGGATCTGCTTGGTCATCCTTTCTTTTCGTACATGCTATACCCGAGTTCCCATTCAGCCAGGTTACCAGTTGAAGAAACCCGTATTTGCGATTCAGCTGACAGTTGTCAATTTGTGACTATTTTAATGTAATCACGTTGCCTAAGTGCCCTGATCCCATTGCTGCCACTCTTCTACCAACTTACACAGTTGCGTAGAGGTAACTTGATGTAATAGCTAGTAATAGATTAGCTAATGACATTAAACAAATAAAAAGAAAAGAAAAAAAATTATGGATGAGTCAACAATTGATACAGATAAATAAAAGCAACTGCATATATGCAGATATAGGAACATAAAATTTACAAAAATGTCATTAATTCGTGATATATAATTATAGTGGTAATTTCACTGGATGTTTCATTTTTATTGGCTCTTCTAAGAGGCTTAGAAGACCCTCCTCTTTTAGCTTTTTTTTTATTTTATTCTATTTAGCCTAAGTATTTTGTTGAATGAACAAATACCATTGGCCAACATTGTGAAACCCTTCATTCGTTTACGCCTGTCAAAATGTATTCCTCTAAATGTAGAAGATAAGATAGATTTCCTAACCTATAACGATAATCGTTTCTCAAAATAGTAATTCCCTAAGGTGTTTCTGAAACTTTCTTAAACTAGTTCAAAGCTAATTGCTATACACTGTAAAGCTATTTTAATATAGATAAAATTTTAGATGGACGGCCCAGTTTAGCTAATTAGGTAAACGTAATAGAAAAGCAAAGATTTTAGCGCTACATAATTACCGCATACTCGAATTATTTCTCCGCTCAGTAACTCCTTTTGCCGTGAAACGCTTATTTTATGGGCGGGTAAATTGAGCTGGACTGCGTCCAGAACGTTCGTTGACGACATCTTTGTCTCATCGGTTTCACACGTGGCAAATGTACAATTGACTGTCGCTGAGGCATCCGTATTCAGTAAGCATTGTTCCCTTCGGGTAGGACTAAGTATGTTGCAGACAAATACCTCATACCATTTTGCGTAGGGCTTTTAGTTCTGGAAATGATTCACTCTTTCCTAATACAATTGGATCTACTGCTTTTTTATTGGGTCTTCATAGCCCCGAGTGCTTCTGGACTTTCAAATAATTCTATATATATATATACATAGAATCGGTCATACTTGTTTTCCCGTTAAGAGATTTGTTACTCAGGAAGTGTTTCTGGATCAATTGAAAAGGACCGTCGGCGGTCAAACAGGATCCGAAAACAAGTATTTTGAAAAGGAAGAAAAAATCCCAGCAGCACTTTTCAAGACTCAAATAGAAGCTTTTTTGATCATTAGACTGAAAAAGCATCAAGAATATATAATATAATCGCTTTCCTCAGGTTGTTGATTGAGAACAGTCTATGAAAGGTAATTGAAGACAGCCGATGACTTTGATTCATCCTTTCCAAATGGTAGTACTTGTCCCTTCGTTCGGCGCAGAACGCTTGATCCGTGCCAGTACTTTCGCTGATGTACTTTTTGTAGGGAGCATAGGAAAAGTAAGACATTGGAATCAAGGCTAATTTCACTAGTCCCCTCAATGCTGTTCCGTTGAAAGTGCTTATGCACATTTTACTCCTGCCTGAAGAAGTCGATACTTTTCAGTTGTGCGCCGCAGTTTCTGAGCATAACCAGAAGAGTTACTTAATTTCATCTAGGCTTACTGTCTTGTGCTAGTTCTTTATGGCCTTGCTTACGCTGTCAGTTCGTAATTTACCTAGACAGTCTGAAAAAAATACTATGGTTATACTTCTCAATGAGCACCTGGCTTGATCGGCCGGCAGAGTACAAATCTAGCTGTTTGTAGCAGGTTTAATTAGAGCACAGACGGTTTGGAGGGAGGCTAGGTGTAAATTTTCACATGGAGATTCTTCAGTACACTGATTATAGACAACGACGTCTACATATGGCGAAGATTATATTTCGCAGATAGAAAAATGAAGAGTGTCTGTATCGGAGGGCCATTGCCGGGTACGCGAAACCTAAGAAAAGTGTTTTAGGGCCTTACTCTGTCCGCCTTTACTCTTGTGGCTTCTTGAAGTTTCTTGAGGCAGAAAACGAAGCAAGATAATAGTAAAATGTGCAGTGGTATCGATATACGAAAGGTTGTTTTGCTACTTCAGGTGCACATAAACTAACGATAACAGGTATGTGCATTACCACCGCTTAATAGTTGCTGAACCTGAAAGCTAAACATGTTACGCTGAAACTTTCAGGATCGCCGGCAGATCGTGCAGACGTCCAGGTTGGCGACGAGATTTTGGAGGTTAACGGACGTTCTCTGGCGCAGTGCACTCACACCGAAGTGATCTCGCATATTCACCAATGTATTCGCGCCCGATGTATACAGCTGAGACTGCAAAGGCGTACAGTGGCAACTAATGGATCCAGTGGAGGAGCTGTAAGAGACTCTTCAGCATCACTGCATAATAAGAACGGCACAAATTCAAGCAATACTTACGCCCTACCCTCGCCACCTCCATTACCCAATCATCCAACAAGTACTTCTGGCAAAGAAGATTCCAACTCGGTTTCTCAAAAGGTTGGCTATTTCTCCATTGTTCTCGTACTGCGTAGGTAATGCTGAGCTGTCATTCGATGTATTTTTCGCTGATAA
Source organism: Varroa destructor (assembly GCF_002443255.2). NCBI lineage: Eukaryota > Metazoa > Arthropoda > Arachnida > Mesostigmata > Varroidae > Varroa > Varroa destructor. Next base: position 66,521,231 of record NW_019211454.1, on the reverse strand, counting down.
ATATAAAGGCAATAAAGAGGATCCATCAAACGATCCTGTATAGCCTGATCTCATCCTTAAAATAGGAACGCATACGGGCGAAATGGAATGCGAATGCATACGTAATTAGAAGTCACTGCATAATTGGCAAAAAGTACAGCTGGTTGCAATTCGAAAGGAGTTGTCTGTCTGGAGTGACATTTTGTGATCCATCTCTCGACGTTATCGAACTACGTTAGCCGCTTGTCGGCCGGAAAAAGGTAGAGCAGGTATTCCAAATGTGGAAAACGCCAAAAGCTGGAGAAAATCTGTCGTGGCAGGTTATTTCCGGCCAAGCTGAAAGTTGGTAAATCGCACCTTGTTGTCGGACTCAACCTTGTACGAGAACGATTTTCGTTTCTTTGTACAGTCATAAGTCATTTGTCTATGCTATGCAATAGTTAATCTCATTGATTCAAGGACTCAAAATAGAATCATCATAATAGAGATCGGACATGTGTAAACACAGTGACTAAAGTTTCGTCGAAGTTCTCACGTAATTTAGAGTACAGTGTGATCGCCCTAATAGTCCATGTTTATGCTGAATGACTGAGCTACTAAGACGTAGATCTTCATTTGAGAACTTCTAGCTTAAACGGGAATTAAAAAAAAAGCACATCGAGATTGCTGAATAACTAACTATATTGTCACTGTTTTATCTCAACAAGTCGTTCCTCATGAATTGCGCTTTTCTAAGATGACATATTAGCTTCTACAGTTTTATAAACCTAGCAATTAGTTAATAGGGCAGATCCTAAAGCGATTTTTCGACGCGCCCTTCTCTTTCATCAGCTGTTTTTCTTTACTACTCTGGATAGGCATGCAGGGAAGTAGCCCAAACATCAAATTATCCAAGTAAATGGAACAAACTATGTGTCTGTAACGAATGAAATCGTTTAGGGCAAGGTTTGATGTATACTATGGTCATCTCTCCCGTCGCCTTTGGTCGAGTCGATTCGCATCTTTCTACATCATACTACTGATTTTCGAACCGGTACATATACCCATTTATTCGTTTCGATTCACTGTATCTTCAGCAGCAGAAGTTCGACATCGCCCTTCTGTCGAAATCGACAACAATGCTGATACCGATGTCAGTGATGATGATGATGATGTATGTATGTATGTATGTATGTTAGCGCATCTGTGCCTGTTTTTAGTGTACTGGGCGATCCGTCCGCGTCCATATGTGACCATATGCAATGCATAGTTGGCCTACTTCGACCATTCCGTTGACCCGTCGTATTGGTCATTTCCGCTCTTAGCCAACAAGTGTTTTTCTAACAACTCAGCAGGCCGACGTGCGCTGCAGCGACAGCGTTATCAGCGGTGCCACCGTGACGAGGACAACGATGACAAAGCGACGTGGCAGTTTTTGTGACCGCATCGCTTCGGTCCGTCCGTAGAGATATTACCGCGTCCCCAGCAACCTCTTGAAAATTTTCAATTGTTAAGACATACCTTGTATTTCATCGACGTTTAACTGTACAGCCCAACGACCCTACGATTTGGTGGAACGGTACGCTCACATTGACCACACTTTTACGTAAAGAATATACAGGTGAACATATGAGCATAACAGCAAATAGATAGGCTAATACGAGGTCACTCCCTTACCAATTGCTTTTCTTGAATTTTTTCTTGAATAAAGCTAGTTATAGGCTGACATATAATGCTTTGTCATCACTTACCGCTATCGATGTTTTAACATTGACATGTATGAGCGTGTCGCTTTTGACTCTATTTTGTTATTGTGGACGGAGTGATGGGAAGACGTTGTGAGGGCTGAGTGATTTTTCTCTGTAATCTTACATCTGCGCATACGATAGCGATGTTCTCAAAACAGGAATGTTCGATCGTGTAGTTGGTATCAGTGCGGTACTGGAATGAATGTGCTCGCGCTGATAGTGATAACGACCGGTCGGTCTATATGACCTGAAATTGACTTACCAGATAGGACATCTTCAATTACACTTAATTGAAGATGTCCTATCTTGTAACGTTCGAATAATTGTCTACATGCGAGAAATATATATGAGTGGGCGGGAAAGCACATGACTTCAATAATATAACCTGTAGACACTTCTTGCGTCAACCGTAGTTTGTTACAAAGTAAACTCGTTTGATAATAAAACATACCTATTTAAAATAGCCGATAAATATAAAAACATCGACGTTATCATGAAAATTTCTCTTGTGACAGTTGATTCACTTTATTCGTAATGACGTAACCTCCCGTCATGCACGAATCATTTCTATCTGTTAGTACATTTATATAACACTTGAACTACGTTTTTTAGATCATTGCCTGAAGTTGTTAAGGTTGTTGACTACGATCGGGTTGCTACGATCTACCGAGCACATATAGTACGTTACGTTATTTAGAATCATTGTGAACTCGAACCTGCTAAAACTGCTCAACTATAAATCGACAGAAGGTGACTCATCAGCTTCAAACGTTGAATCATCGCGAATACAGATCATTACAGCTGTGGAGTGTTCTACGTTTTTGGCTAAGTGTTACTTTTGTCTATTTTGTTGTTAAACGAGTCCCTTGTTCTGGTACCTCTTTGATTTCAGTAACTGGTATTTGTGTGTATTCGGTAATATTTGACGTATTTGCATGATATGCGTGAACTTCCCTAGGGCTTCAACGGCGTCTGTCGGACTGGGAGAGGAGAGGGGGGAGGGGGAAAGAATCAATTTAAAGACTTAAAAATAGATGCACACGTACTGGCGGACGACAGCAAGCCGATGTCGTTTTCACAGCTATTCTCGCCAGTAGTCTCTTCATTAGTAGGGCTGTTGTATGTCCACACACGTCTGTAGAGCGTGAATTGCATTCGTTGCTTTTGATCACTGAATAGCCATAGTCAATGATGACTGTCACTTGTAAGGCTAGCAATGACGGCAACGGCAGCGGAACACAATATAATTAAGCACGAAACCAACTCAAAACACCGCTACCAGGCCCTGTAATTAGGACAGCAACAAGCAGCATGAGTTGTAGTATCCATTTATCGGCTTTTGGCCTTATCAGTCATTTGGGGTGCGCCCTTTTCGTTGATAATGTCAGTCTATTTTAGGAGGGCTACAGCACTTCATTCCGACAGAGACCTCGCATCATGTCTGATAATGTCAATGTTGTTATTTCGGTTACCTATATACGTGCCTGCGTGCGAATGTGTATCTAAGTTTGCATATGCTCAATAAGTTTGTGGTCATAGCATCGGTGGCTTGACTCGAACAGAAGCTGTTGTTTGTGTCAATCATCGTCAACAGCAAATCGCTACTTACAAACAACGCCGAGTTCCAACTGGATAAGACAAGACATATGTAGGACACCAATAGGGCACCGCCATTATCGTCATCACAATTAGATAAATTATCGGTTCTTTTCCCATCAAGCACCGAGCGAGTAACTTGCGAATAGTCCATGTACACAGAAGAGGTCTTTGTTAACCCACAAAGACCCTGGTTTCTTATTTGCTTCTGATAATCTAAATTTTCAGCCTGCGGTTAGCATTCTTTGATGATCATGAGAACCAGAAATGATCGTTACGTTTACAATATGCTTACTGTGTATGCATAAACAATAGCGAGATGGATGTTCGTGCCACGAGACCATACATCTCATGGCGCTTTCCCTAAACGCGGAAATCGTCTGTGGCCGCCAGCGATTTACTGTGTGTCCATTTTAACAATGATTTATTTCTTGCTTCTTCTTTATGTCCCCAGACTTTCGATGATGTCCTGCCTAGTGTAGTAGACGCGCCTCCGCCTGTAGGCTTCACATCGGACGATCCGCCAGTATCTGGAGCATCGCATCAGAGCAACCCAACACATATTCCCCGCGCGTCATCGCTTCACTTTGGATCAGGCGCGGGAAGCTCTAATGGTGCTGCTCAAGTTCAGCATAACATCCAGCATAGCATTGACGACAACTGCGCAGTCCCACTGCTAGCTCCTCTAACACCTCCAGGACCACTGCATAAAACGATTTCGGAACAAGGGCCATCATTAGCTGGTTCATTATCCATAGTGAAGTCTAATCTGCCGACTAATGCAGCAAAAGCAGGTGATTTGAAGGCAGTGATTTTCCACTACAAATTCCTTTAATGCCACGTCAAAAAGCAGCCATACTCATTCACTTTCCCCCCTTCTTCGTCTGGGTTTGTAGCAAAATAATGAACTTTGGTATGAATAATTAATTTCAGATAATTTATGTTTATGTCAGTGGCGAATAAGTCTAAACGTTCTAGCAGTCGGATGGACAGTCACATTATACATTCATGAGACACCTGAAACTTTTCTTGGACTAATATTGAAGGCGGCTTAAGGCTTACTCTGATAGCTGTAAAAAATAAGCATGATTTTTATTGCAGTTTCTCCACCCCTGGCGATACCTATCCCGTCACCACGCCGCACCTCGGAAAAGCTATTGAATCGGCCTGTACTGAACAAGGTGGATACTCCCCAGTCACCATTATATAAAAATCTGCAGAGCACACTTGAGTCACAGGGTCCACCTCGATCGCCTCTGGCCAAAAGCCTGTCTTCGCCACCTCAGTCCCCATTGAACACTGTAACCCCAGAATTTCCCCTGGGCTCGCAGCTAGTCCCGCTCAGCTTGCCACCGGCTACAAGGCCGACGCTCGAGCTTAGCTCGGGTGCCCACCGAGAGATGGCCGTGGATGTACCTGATGCATTCGTACCAATGGCGAAACAAGCACCAAGGTGGGCATTGTGTTTGGATCGTAACCCAGATGAACATATGCTAACCTACTATATACGTGCATTCAGTTCAGTTTAGTTTCTTTTCAATAGATGTATTTATATACGATGCACTTTCGCAATTATAAGAGTCAGCAATTAAAACCAAGAGACCGTAATTAATTTCATTTAACTGTATTCCCATACGTATAACTAACTCGAAACAATTTTTCGCGTGTTCTTAGATATCCTCCGATGAAATCCTCGATCGACACTTTGTCGCGAAACACCGAAGTATCGAAAGTGGACACAAAATGTCGCTCACTTAGACCAAATGGGCAGTCATCATCGGGCCCTCAGGGTTTGGCTCAAACGCCTCAGGAACAGCAGATGGAGATGTTCCTTCGTTCATCTATACGGCAATCGAAGAAGTTACGCGAGCTCGAAAAGAGCCCAGCGCCACTTCAGTCGCGAGGTGTAGTGAACAACGCTTTTGAGCCGGAACTAGGCCTCACTTCTCCGCCTCCAGTTCTACCTGTTCCGCCAGGCAATATTCCGATGGCACCCGCGGCCCCCATCGTTATAGAGCCACAGCTAACAGTTGATGTAACAAAACTCTACAATGTCAGCGCTCTCCAGACGGCATTGAATCGCGTCATTGACTATGTTGGCAAAAACGGATCGTTTGAAGAGGGTTTAGACGTCGAAAAAGTAATAAAACTTCTCGATACAGCGGAGTTCCAAGACTGTTTAGCGGTTACTAATATTATCAAACAGATTTTGTGCTCGCAGGCTTCCCCGCCGACTCCAGTTCGCTGCGATGCCCAGGAGCTATGCGCGCATATTGCCGAAAGCAGCATTAGAGACACGGCAGAAGGACAGGAATTACTAAACATCCTAGGAGATATTAACATGAGTCAATTAATCGACTGCCATGACCGTGTTTCGAAAATATTTGGCGGACCGAAAAATCCCCCGTCTGTCTACACCACACCCGTTATACAAGCACCTATAGTAAGTCTTTAGTGTGGCGTTATGTGTGTGTAGCTGTCAGAAACAAGTGACTTTTCTGGTAAACGGAGACACAGCCAAGTTTGGTGGCATCAGATGCGCTAACATATTCAGAGATCTTGGTTCATCAGATGAGATACTGTCAGTACAACAAGTAGTAGAGTTGTATGCGGACCCCGCTGAGACTGCACACTTATCATTTACCGTATGCAGTATATATGGCAGTGGGCATAAAACATCTTGTTAGACAGATATTACATATGAATTCTGTTGAACGTTCTTGCGCAGGATTATTAGATACTTACGCCTTATAAATAGATACGCCTTATTGTTTTCGGCATAATGGATAATTCATCAAATAATGCCTTCAAGTCGCTCGAGTAAAGAAGCGAATGTAAACAATTTTAATCACTGTTCCCCGCAGCACTCAACACCCTCGCGACAACCCATTGGCTCGACAAATGCTACTCCCAATTCGTCTTCGTGTGCGCCTCAACGCCGTATCATAGAGCCGCCTCCTGAACTTGCAGTACTTATTGACGAGACAGAAAATGGACACGTCATTCACATAGATAAAACGGACGACCCCCTCGGTGCCACTGTCCGTAACGAGGGAGAGTCAATTATTGTTGGCCGGATAATCAAAGGAGGGGCAGCCGAGAAGTCTGGCCTTCTCCATGAGGGCGATGAAATTGTCGCCGTGAATGGCATCGAGATGCGTGGGAAAACTGTGGGGCAGGTCAGTGATGAATTGGCTAGGATGACTGGCCAGCTAAGCTTCCTGATCATTCCTAGTGATCGTTATGCTTCACAACATCACACGCAGCTCACCAGACCGGAAAACCTGACTAGTCAACAACCCGTCATGCACATTAAGGTTAGAAAGAAACTATTTGGCATCAGAGCTCTACCAGAGTTGGTCCGTTACCTTTAAAATAGTGGGCTCAACACCTTTCATTATGAAAGTAGTAGTAATAAAATCAGGAACCGTCAGTTTGGCAACGCCAAAGACAAATAAACTTGAGGCGTTTGTTATTTTTTTTTTGACTTTTCATAAACAGTAATAGTTGGCAGCTTATTTTTGTTGCCCTGCGTGCGTTCTTATTGTCCTTGTGTTTTTTCAGGCCCATTTTGACTATGATCCTGAAGACGATATGTACATCCCTTGTCGCGAACTGGGAATCGGCTTCAAAAAAGGCGATATTCTTCACGTGATCAATATGGATGATCCGAACTGGTGGCAGGCGTACAAGGACGGCGAAGATGAATCCACCCTCGCGGGGCTTATTCCGTCAAAGAGTTTTCAGCTGCGTCGTGAAGCCATTCGCCAACAACTGATGGGCTATGCCGGTGATGAACGAGGGAGTCAACGAAAGCACCGCTTTCTCTGTACCCCTACTACTGCGAAAAAAACGGGTTCTGCCAGTTTCAATAAAGCTTCTCGTAAGAACTCGAAGGGCAAAATGTACAATGCTGCAACCCGCCCTGATCCCGAAGAGCCCATTCTTTATGAAGAGGTGGGATTATATTATCCTCGGGCTAATTGTAAGAGACCAATCGTGCTTATAGGACCCAGCAATATAGGCAAACACGAACTACGCCAGAGACTCATGGAGGACACGTCAAGATTTGCTGCAGCCATACCACGTGGGTAGCTTTTTTTAGTCTGCCCATGACATAATTTACAAAGCTGCACGCCCGGCCTACTTTCATGTGGTCTTAAGCCTTATAGGTATAGCAGCTTATATTATTGGCGAAGTAATAAGCAAATTTATTATTTTCAGACACTTCCCGCCTTCGAAAGGATAATGAAACAGATGGCGCGGATTACCATTTTATTAGCCGTGCACAATTTGAAAATGATATCCTCAATGGACGTTTTGTGGAGCATGGAGAGTACGAAAGAAATTACTATGGAACAAGCATCCGAGCTATTCGAGCCGTTGTCCTTGCGGGACAAATATGCGTGCTAAACCTGCATCCAGAATCACTCAAGGTACGACCCTAAAATGTAGCTACAAAAATGCTTCTTATCAGTCTCAACATCCAATGAACTAATCATTAAATGGTGCTTTAGCCCATCAAATTTTTTCTATATTGAACAATTCGAACATAGTCTCATTGTTAAATTGATACTCCATTCACATTATGTCACATATTAGCTGCTGTTCTCAGTTAGCTTCTAATACTACATAAGCAGAAATAGGCTAAAACTGTTTTTTTTTTCCATTTAAGATATTGAAACGGTCGGACCTTAAGCCTTACGTAATCTTCATTGCACCGCCATCTCTCGAAAAACTGCGGCAGAATAGGGTAAAAGTTGGGGCCAGCGTTAAGACAGAAGAACTCAAGGAAATTATTGAGAGAGCACGAGACATCGAGGATAGGTGAGAGAATTGTGCCGAATGCAATCTCAATCTGCTTTTTGCTATAATGTTATCAATTTCATGGGACATTTTAAATCACTGTCGGGCCGCAGGAAGGAAAAAACCAAAAAGTGAGGTTTAGACTGATATTTAAGCCATGAGCGAATCATAGTGGAAATTATATTTTTACGCTATGCATTTTTACATACACGAACACCATGCTTATATATTACACTGTATTTATATTACTATACTATACTATATATTTTACTAGCTGTACTATTTTACAGGTACGGAAGTTATTTCGATAGCGTGATCATCAACCATGAACAGGAACGGGCTTATCGAGATCTGCTTAAAGAAATCGCATTTATTGAGCGGGAACCACAATGGGTACCTAAACAATGGCTGGGGTTTGAGTAAGACTAGTCAAAAGCTCTTATGATGGACTCCAGCAAGGTATCGATTGACACTTGGTTTGAACGGAAGAAACGTCCGTTTCTAGATTAGAACTACTGGCGGGTACACTTTACACACGAGTATGTACGACATATGTCTTTAGGATGATGTCCCGCTGAAGTTACTGAGTTTAAATGGCAGGATCTAGGAAATAGGACTATAAGGACTGCAATGACAACAAAAATCACCACATTTCGTGCCTTTATAATAGTGAAGACTAAACGTATTGTCTCTGAATTCTGAACAGAAGGAGAAAAGGAAAAAATAGGACATAGAGGTCTTCTCTGAGGGCATTCAGTGCTAACTTAGAAGTATAAATCTACACTGTCGGGAAAACAAACCGAGAACGCATATCGTTTCATTACAAAAGCATTTATAATCTATGCGCCTACTAAAGTGTACTGTGATTATTTGCCAAGGTAAGTAGTCCTTTGCCTGAGGCATACTCGCCGTGGCTGAACGTCATAGTGTCAAATGCCTTGGTTTTAGTATATAAAAAAATAAATGTACGTGGTGTTTGTTTCATGTGTTGGGGAGTCACTGAATAACGCGTGATCTCATTACCAACTAATAAAAATTTAGTTTTAATTACAGAGTACTGTAAAGTTACCCGTCGCATCGCAGTGTTAGCCCGATAAGACAGTAAATTATTAGGTCGCGTGTTGGTTTCTCAGTGGCCCGCCCTTCCTAATAGCATGAGCAATTGCGACCAATCTAATATTGTATGTATTGCAACATCAATCGTATGAGACGAACGACACTGTGCCATGAAGATGAACTATTATCATTATTATTATATAGAAAAATAGAGAAATGTAATTTTGTCTTTTAAATAAAGTATAGGAGCTATCCTACAGCAGTGTATGGCCATAACGATGAAAGCACGAGCCAAAACAGGACTCTAGAGGTTAGGCAATGCGGAGAGTGATGACAAAAAGAGCAAGTCGTAGATGCATTGTTCGAAATACTATACCCAAAATAATAACATGTCAAGGCAAGGAAAATGTAACAAGAATAACGTATATCCTCGTCGATTTATCAATATAAATATCAAAACCGAGCAAAGTACATATAGGTAGGACTATATTTTGTAAAAAGATCTATATAATGTATGTTCTCAAAACGCATCAACCAAGCGCAGCATCATAGACTGTATTATTATTGCTATTATTAAGTATTGTGGCCCACACACTAGACAATCAAAATAATGGCCCTGGCAATAAGACATTCACTATTAACATAGTTTGTCACCGTAGACAAAGTAAAATACATAAAACGACAAGCGACCCGTTTGTGGTGCTTAGATACCGTTAAAAATGGTACACAGAAATACGAAGCTGATTCACGCATAGCTCTCTATGTAACTTTATTATAACCTTGTTTTTATAATAGACATACATTACGAACAGAATAAAGACGAAGAAAAGAAACAGATCAGATTATGCTTCTCATTATTCTTTATTGCCGATTAAAACGTTCGCTAAATAAAATATGTCCATACAAATTTAGGCAGTAGACATTTAGGTGACACCAGTTGACTGAAGTTGTAGATTTTTTTAAAATTAGAAATCAGATGCGACATTTTGTGTTCCATAGTTGAGGAAGATATTATTGTTGTCAATATGGTTACGATAATTACTAGGTTAAACTCGCTTCTGCCACACAGTGACGCCGTATAAGTTTTTATTATAATTTCTCAGGACTCTAACATTAGACTGTGCTAAAACTATTTTATCGACAAACGGTAATTTCCTCACTGCGCGCATCTGCTCTTTTTTTTTTTACCAATATTGACAAACAATTTATCAGCAACTTCAGTTCAGTTGAAAGGTAAGCTCATAGGGCTTTTGAGCGAACACGGCCAAAATTTACCAGTTACCCTATTTCATGCTGGCAGGCACTTACGAAAGAAAATCTGTAAGTCATAGGGCGTTTTGCCTTGCTGCTCGTAGACTGTCACCCGTTGTAACCTTATGCATTTCACATTTCCTCTATGACCCTGGGCTTGCCTCCAGTCACATCTATTGCACGAAGTACAGAGGGAAAAACAGTCTGTAACATCCACAACGTAACATGTGTGCACTTTGCAAATGCAAGTTCCTCGAGTAATGTTCTTCTGTCGAGCAAACATCAGGAGTACCCGGTACTGGGTATCGTAGTATCTTTTTTTTTTGATCACTGAAGATAGTAGCCATGTGTTTAAGAAGGAAATAGCAGTGTAGCACGGTAAGACATAGGGAAATTACACTTAACAAGCTCACATTATTATATCTATTTATTTTAGTTCAGTTATTGTTTATACTACTCTGTATGGTGTTAATCTGAAAGAACCTAATAAACAAAGGCTGGTTATATTCTGTTCCTACATATGAGCCATATGCAATTTGTTTAGGATAGACATAGGATTATGAAATTCTCAGACAATTCAGAGTGAGTTGTTTTCAAAGTTCATGTCACAAGATGAAAATGTCAAATTTGTAATGAACGAACAAACTATTTTGAACTTTCTCCATCGTTACGGTCAGCGCCACCGAATATCTAGTTTCTCATGTGAAATGCGCGCCAACTTTCAAACGGGTACCAGGACATATGCTTTTTGTTTGTAAACAAAAATATCGAATATGAAAAACTGATGTTCAACAAATTCAAAAGTAAATTCATGACAAAGTTTCTTTTAAACCAATGATGACGATGACAAAATTGTCACGATTCCTCACTGAGGTGGGTGAGGCTTGCCGACTCTGGAGTACAAACGGTGGCAAAGCCTCACTAAAAGCGAACGAAGAAGGGTGAGTGAGTATGACGCACATGCTTTATTCTAACTTCAAGCGAAACAAGTTACTATTATTATTATTATTATTACTATTAGTTATTATGTCTATAAACGAGATATACATATGTTTCATGCCATTGCTTCAATGAAGTATCTATTCAAAGAATCGCCCACAGCGCGGGTGGCAAGTTTGGTTGATAGATAATTTCGATGACAACAGTCGAACTTAACCTGTAAAGACAGTAAGATTCTCAAATTAACATAGTAATCATACAATGTTGTTGATTGATTGCAGACGCGAAAATATCATTAAGTAGCTCCTAATGTTATACCGGTACCAATATAATTATCGGTATCATGAGGGAATTAGTCGACGCCGTATCAAGCCAAAAAAGTGGAGTACATTCTGGCTGATGTTAATTCGAACACTCATTTTCATTAAATGATCATTCTGTTTTTTGACGGGAAGTAACGTCAACCAAATGATTTATGTTGTTATTGATTACTAAATTGTTTGACAGTCATCTTTGTTGACTATAATGATTTTTAGAGCAGATTGTTGTCTGTAATAAAGCCTATATATATATATATGAAAATTCATAGATTTCACAGAATACTTGTGTTGAAAAACATTATTATGAACTAGACATGCTAGACAAAGCTTTCATATCGATGTTGATGATGAATAACGTTTTGTTTTAAACAGAGCGCAGTTTTGTGAACGTTGAAATAATACATTGAGTTTCAACTTAACTGTTAGCTGTCGGTATCTTGTTAGCATGACAGGTCAACCAGTGAGGCGTTCTCGAGCTGCCATTAATTCGTTGCAGCAAAAATCGTCAATGATATCTGTACCGAAAGCGCCGAAGAAACCGCCAAATGCATACATCGCCTTCGCAGCAGCGGCACGGGAAGGGATTATACTGAAAAATCCCGGTATTTCATTTACTGATGTTGCGAAACGTCTGGGCGCGGAGTGGAAAGGTCTCAACACACGGCAACGAGAGGCAAGCGCCATAATTTTCATTTTAAATTTGACCCATTTTCAAAAATGGTGTGATATCGAGTGATTTAGATCACAGAAACATCAAGTACGGCAGAAAAGTATTAAACGCTTGAAACAGGCGGTTAGAAAAGGTTTAAACGATGTAAAGCGTAAGTGGTGTTAATTTTATAACGGCACCTCTAAACGAGCCATTACACAATGTTCGTAAGCAAAGAAATATAGAAATACCTTAGGAAAAAGAGAAGGTTAGCGGTCATTATGAGATGGAAAGGCATTGTTACGCAGTTTACTCATTCTAAGTTACGATAAGCTTGCAACGGGTAATATGGTACTGGCTACTCATAGGTGTATATGCAGGAGGCGAAAGAAGCGGCTAAGAAGTATGTAAGTGCGAGTGAAGCCTACCGCTCGAGTCTTACTCCAGAGCAAATTGAAGCCAAAACAAAGCTAGAAATCGAAGAGAAACTGAGACAGTCTAAGAGGAAATTGGCTGTATTAGAGAAACAGCTAAAAAAACCCAGCAAGCCCGGCAATGTATTTGCGTTCTTCATGAAAGAAAGCTTTAGTGGACAAATGAACGTAAGTAATGCATAAAAGTAATACATATATTTGTACAGGTGTGTAGTATATGTGTGTGTATGTGTAAAAACATGTTTTGTTAGTAATTCCTGATAAAGAACTAAAATAAATTTGGTTAAGTAAATGAAAATATAAGCAATATCTAGTTATTTTCGAAGTCCGGAGGAAGCTTAGGCCGTGTGGCATTTTTTTTTGCTGTTTAGACACACATAATCATCTTGATATTGGACTTACGCTATGTCTTAATATATGGAACATTATAGTGTCTAACTACGAAAAACAATTATTGGATTGAAAATGTTTAAAATTTTAACACGAACAGCCAGTGGAGTGGATGTCGCGTCTGTTGAACGACGTTATCAGCCAGCTTAACAAGTTAGCTCATCACATAGTTTACTTCGTAAGGATTATGGTTTCGCTTCGTACGTTTTTCAGGATAAGGAAAACCTACGAGCCGTGGCTGATCGGTGGAAAAACATATCTGATGATAAGAAACAAGTGTACATTGATAAAGCCAAAGAAGCACTAATGAGGTATAACCATGAGCTGGAACTTTGGACGAATAAGATGGAAGAATCTAAGAAATACTCGGAAAAGCTGTCCGTTCTTCAGGGTACCATTTCAGAACTCAAAGACCAGCTCCGCAACTTTAAGTAGGACTAGGAAGCAGGCCATATTTAGATGTCAATATTCAAAGTAACATTCGTTGAAAGGCAAGAGGAGCAGTGGTAACCGCAAAATCTTAAGCGGCTCCATAGAAAGGACAAGCTTCATAAAGGAAAAAATCTGATGCAAAAGTAAAATGACGGATTCGACATGGCTCTGATCTCGCAGAAAAGGCAGTAGAGTAGGTTTTATCTTTAAGTAGCGGAATCCAAATCACTTACAGAGAAATCTTTAGAGCAGATCCAATGCTAATACTGGTGCTTTAAAAAGATCAGATCGTGACTCCGGCCCTGGTGAATACCATCGCAAGTCATTTCTGTTCCGAAATTCACATGCCATTTAGCCTCATGTCAAGTAGTCCTATGGAACACCAACTGAAGTTAGGCAACTTCGAACTTCACACTAACAGTATAATATTTTTGTTTTCTCGTTTTTCAAATAGATCTGTGGATGTTCACGTATATATTCAAAATCAAAATAAAGAAAAAATAGAAAGGCATAACAAGGATTTTTAAAGAGCAATAAATCTTGCTTAAAATACAACTAGCTCATTAAGGGTTTAATGTCCATAAAAGGCTCCGACATTCTGTAAGATAGTTGTTTTACTTTCTTCTTTTTATCTATTATAAAACGTACGTCATCATCTATATGTATTTGCAAAAACAAATGAAGCAAAAATATTGTACAGAAATTCACCACCAATAAAGCATAAGTCATATAACTTAACTTTATATAAATAAAGTTAACGTTAAATATAAATAAAGTTAACGTTAACTTTATTTAAGTTAACGTTAACTTTATTTAAGTTTATTAAGACGATAATAATAATGCGTTCAATGAATACCTTGTTCTAAAACTTAGACTAGGTTGTAAACTCTGAGCCTTGAGTCGGTTATGCATTAGGTAATTTAGAACACGATCGTGGCCTTGTCCTTTCTAAAGTGACTTAGAGAAGTGGTCCAGTGTTTACGGTCCATAGCTTTCCACTGTGCCCCGTCGAAGAGGACATCATAGTTGCATTTATAGAATTGGTAGCTGTATTGCATGCGTATTTTCTGCGTAGATTCTGTTTCGCGGATCGAATTAAAGTACGAATTTGTATTAGGCACAGTTTTATATTCCCATTTTAAATGATAATAATAGTAATATAAATACAGACGCATCCGCTTCACTAATTGTTACTAGTAAGGCTCTTGTGGCCCCCAAGGAACAAGAGCGATAGCACGCATACCAAAGATATCGTATCTTAATCATTATGATGGTATGTGTTCAAGTCATAAGGCTAAAGCGTAAAGTACTGCACTTGCTATTACTACTATTTTTCGTAAATAGTTAGAACAGTGCTTAAAGCTGAGTTGACCGCTTCTCGGATTCACAGTAGAGAATTATCTTTGGACCATTTTTGCAGCAATTCAAATAATTGTTAACAATAAATTAACAATTTTGCAATATGCTAATTTTAGCTGTGTCGTATTCATTTTAAAAAGGTTTAGATTGTATTCCGATATACATCTGTTTACAGCTGCACCGCTCACAGTAGATAACTGTGATCCAGTAAAATAGCAATTTTTTTTTTTAGCAAATGTCGTTTATGTTTGACCAAAAAAAGCATTTTTTGGTCAAACATAAACGACATTTGGAAATTCAGCCATTTTGCAACAGTTCATTTTAGTATATATATCAAAGAATCGTGCTATTAAGCGTCACAATACCACATTTTGCAAAGATTGTTTTTATAAAAAAAAAGTAATTTCATGTGATGTGTACATCTTCAGATAAGTTTGTTGCCGGCAACACCAACGTTATACATAATAACAGGGGCTAATTTTACGAGTTGGTAAAAATATCTTCACACATTTTTCTATTTCATATAAAATTCTTGCAATACATTTGTATTCGCGCAGTTTGTCAGTTGCATGTTAACTAATAAAGGGTGCATTTCATCTCGGCCGAGTTGTATATTTATTTTCTAAGCATGCTAATTATGTGACATATGTTCATATCAGCTGTTATGGCCTGCTATGCATTATGGCCAGGTGAACAAACGAGTTGACTCACCATAATTTGTCTTCAATAAAGCGTTACCTTTCCAGTGCGAATTTATAAGAAGAAGACGCATGTTCAGAATTAGAAGCTAGTTAAGCCAAGGAACTACATCTCCCTTTTTAAACGCAATCTCTTTCAATCGACCTTTATACCGTTCTCATAAAAGCTCTTTTTCACATTAAGATAACCTGCAATATAGATTACAAATGCTTGGAAAAAAAACTGGACACTTTTTTAGATCTGTTTCAAGCCATATAAGTGGGTTTTCATAGTTACAGTAAAACCCATGTAAAGTACGCATTCATTTATGCAGTTCTGCGTCTACTTCGAAATAGGACGTCACTGACATGGTGGCGCCCTCTACAAATAATGCGCATTCGCCTTGTTGTTCTATGGGTGCGCCATTAGAGCAGCGACAGTTTCGTGAACTGAGATAGTAAGATCTAACAGAAAATGGCCTTTTTTAAACTTCAGAGAGGCTTACAGGCCATACAAATTTCCTTGAGGACGTCCAGTAACAGGTAAATGTTCGGTTAAAAGACCAACCAAGTAGTTGAGCCTATTTTTAAGAAATACATTCGGTCTTCCGCAAGTCAACTTTGCGCACTTTTTATTGTGATACTATTGGTAGAGCAAAGAATCGATAACATTCTGACTTAGTTATTATCATAAATGAAAATATATAAAAAAATAAAAAAAAAATACCAACAAAAGATGTGTTGTGTGAATAAATCAGCGGCTGTTTCTGTGCTTGTGAACATACTTGACAATGGTCAGAGCCAGGCTTCGCAAACATAATGAAGCTGAGGCAATGTTAAAAACATTTTTCCGTTTTTCATGAGTGCATAACGTGCCTTAAAGCAAACGGTAACCTAGGGAATGCTCAGTTTCTTCCCTGCACATTATTCTTAGGGTTCTACCCAAAAGAAGCGTTTTAGTGAAATTTACATATTAATAATGACAATTCAATATTATCTGTCGATTTTGTATTATTACCTTAATCAAGGAGCTTAGGATGCTCGCACACACAACTGAATACACTGCTGTATTTTGTACCGGATTGCATACTCACAAATTCTGGATTTAGCTTTACATATCAAATTTCGTAGTATACTACGAATGCTATATATTCGAGTTTACTTAAAACCCATATTGTTAAGGATTAAGGATATAATATTAAATGCATTAAAATTTCAATTATATCGATTTTGAACGTTTAGTCAACCAGCTTATGCCTCGACAGTCAAGAACACGGTCACTTCCTCGAAACATTTATTTATTAACTATTTTCTATTGAAGGACAACTAAATGTCTTTATTTTTAGCAGTGGCATCTAGCGCTAAACAGTATTTGTCCGGTTTTGACTACACCTTTCCATGTGTCTCAAAATGTTAGTCATCCACATTAACGCTCTAGTATAACAGGAATTTTAATAATGCTCAATAGAAGAGATACTGAAAATCTTTTTTAACTCTGGCACGTTGACGTACAAAGCATTACGAATTTACTGGCTGCTCGTCTGCTAGCCACTAGCCGCCAACAAAGATCTTTGACGAGCGCCCTCAAAGCACCAAAAAGGCCACAAAATGCCTTTATGCTCTTCGCAGCGGAATTGAGGTCAAAAGTTATAGCGGAGAATCCTGGAATAAAAGTCGTTGACATAATGAAACATATTGGCTCGGAGTGGAATAGTCTCCCTGAGCAGCATCGCGAGGTAAGCTTCTTTACAACTGTTCGTATTCAGTTAAAGCTTCGTCTTATATCGCATCGTTATTAATCATTTTCATAACAAATTATATAT